>NC_065449.1:129704234-130004234 GCF_917563875.1 Diabrotica virgifera virgifera
AATTTTAGTTCCATCAACAAATCCTCTTCCAGTGGTGTGAAATACAAAGTCACTTTCAATTACAAAGTTATTTCTACAGTGTAAAATATAATCGAAATGCATTTTCATTGATAGTGATAACAACATGGTTACTTCTCTTCCACGCTTACCTCTTATAACTAAACGACTGTAAGTTTTTAATAAACATTTTTCAGCTTGAGTTAAACATTTTTCGAATTCGGAGCATTTTCACCCCCCAAATTAATACATTTAAACGTTTGGATCTTTAGATGAGCCATCTCTGCTGGTCTTCGTCTGTTAAGAAGAATGACTTGCGCATACAGTGTGTCTTTTAATGAATTATAAGTCTTAAAATCATACTCATCTGATTTCAATTTGTCAAATAATTCTTCTGCAGTTGTTTGCAAAAAAATGTTAAGTTTCTTGAGGTCGTTAGTAAGCGGCAGAAGTTCTTCCTTGTTCCATTTATTCTGATTGAAACTGGTACATGCTTGTGCAGAAATTTCATTGCACCATTGGGATTCTATAAGATTTTTTAATATTTTAAGGTCTTTTCTCTCATCGCTTGTGTCCTCAATCTGAACAAGATTAATATCTGCTAGGTCGCAAGATTTTTTTATAAGTGTCTCAAAATTTATGGCCAACGTTGGTGACTCATAATTTTCTGTTTCTGGATTATATTTTGCCAGTTTATTAACTCCAGAAATTATTAGTTGAAAATGCTTTAGGCGAAGAATACCTATAAGTTTCTTAATCTCTGGATTTTGTAGTCTTGCAAACTTTGCAATGCAAAGTGTAAGAGTTTTTCAAGTCTTCGCATATTCTTTCTTACCAAATCCATATTGCCTTTACTTTGACGGCCTTTTATGTACAAATATGTATACTGACAAATTAAGGGATTTTTTTTGGCAATAATATTTATGTCATCTGCGTGCATCCTGAAATTTTTTTTGATTTTAATAAATCGTCATGTTTAAGAAAATGGTGTAGAAACAAAGTAGTTTGTCCGTCGCTTTGGGACGTTTGTCTTCTATTATTATCCTTATCATAATTATTAGACGGACAAATTTTGGTATGCCTAAGTAAACATTTTTTATTATAGTATCCCAAACAATACTTGCACGGTAGATATTTATCTGCACTTGACGACTTATCCGTAAGGTTTTTCCTTTAACAGGTCTTAACGCGGCGTCTGCCCGATTTCTGATAAAATTTCCCTTCCTTAGTTTGATAAAGCCAATCGTCTCTCTTTCAAATTAACTTTATGACATAATATTTTAACTACCTCAATTTCTTCTGAGTGCCATTTAGAAATATGTCTAGCAAAATGAGATTGTACATCCTTTTCGCAATAGAAGCAAAAATCCCTTGGATCTTTGTAATTTTTCCTCAACGTTTTTTCAACAAGTGGCTAAAAAAATGTACAATGAATCGAACACGTTAAAAGAAATAGGAAAGATTTAAGTAAAGTAACATTAAAAAAATAATCATAATTGATTTTAACTTATTAGACACAAAATCTTGTGACCAAGTTATTTCGTCATTTACGACTTGTCAGATAGGCTTTTTATACATGCAGCTGAGTTTGGTTTGTTTTGTTGGACACAAAAAACCGTCTTACGAGCCGTAAACGACAAAACAAACTTACCAGGGTATGTCATGTCTAATGGATTAAAATCAATTCTGCTTCTTTCCTTACGTTATAGGCTTTCTCACAGATTGTTAGTTGACAATTATTGGAGTTTAGGAAAACGTAAAGTACCAAATTGTTTTGGACGCCATATTATACTGCTTATATCGTAATTTAAAGCCATGGAATGGAGCCTCAATGTTAGGCATTTCTCGTAGGAATCGAATTACGAACAGGGAGATAAAACGGAGAAGAGGAGTGACGGATGCCATACTAAAGTGGAACTGGGCTGGACACATAGCTAGAATGTCGGATAACAGATGGAGACAGCAAATAATACACTGGAGACCAATACAAGAAGCATATCGAAGTAGAGGTCGTCCGCCAACCAGATGGTCTGAAGAAATAAAACGGATCGACAAAAATTGGATGCAAACAGCACAAAACAGAAATGCATGGAAAATACTGAGGGAGACCTATATCCAGCAGTGGATAGATCCGGGTTGAATGATGATGATGATCGTAATTTAATTGAGGTATTACGTTCTCTTCTAAAACAAGAGATGATATCCTTTTAGCTACAGAACTGCTGCTTGTCTGTTGCCCCTTTTCACTTTCCTTCTCCACTTGATGTTCACTTTTTTGTTTACTATCAAAATTTAAGAGTTTCTGTATTATTAGAGATTCGTCCTTCTCGCGCTTCTCTCTTTCAACCGGTTTTTCAAATGATATTGAAGAAACGTTATTCCCGTGATCCGTTCTATCAACCACTTCTTCAAGTATTAACGAATCGTTCTCACGCTGCTTGCTGTCAACCAATTCTTCACATATATGTGGATGGCTCTTTCTTAGTAGAATATTTAAATTTGAGAACTGCAAGAATAGTCTGGGCAGATTATCGAAGAATAAGCAATTTTTGGGAAAAGTTATTTATTAGCAATTTTATTGCTGGAATCGAATCTTATGATCCTATATATTAATAATATAGGTACGCAAAGTCCACAGACAGTGTGCTACTTTTCTATAAACAAAATGGCGCCCGAAAATCGTGTTTTTCAATCTTTGCACTACAACTCCAAAGATTTTAACTTTACACCAAAAACACCCAAATAAAAATTCACCGTAATGAAATTCTGCATAGAGACAGATTTTTCTCGATTTACTTCGACGAAATTTTTTTTCGGAAAATGCGGGTTTTTTTCAACAAAATTTTTAATTTCAACTAAAATTTTAGGTTAGTAATAATTTATCAATAAATAGATCTATCTACCAAAAGAGCTTTTACAGTTTAGCAACAATTAAATTGTCAATTAAAAATTTAGGGTCACCATAATAACCACAATAATTATGATGCATAAGAATAACTATGATTTTTGTATAAAATGGCACTATACCTATCTAATGTACTTTACAGAATTGAAATTGGACTATTTGAGCGGCCTTAGGAATATTTTAAAATTATAAACCATTTTTTGCCTTATAAACAAATATAATATCTCGGAAAATATTAAATTAAATTAAATTATGAAAACGGTCTTGGAAATAAAGCGGCAGGGCGCTTCTTTTAAAAGAAAAACTGTTTAATTGCGATGATTGGTTCCTGAGATACAACCGGTCAAAGTTGAGTACGGCGAAGATATACATAATAGGATGGTAATTTTCGAACCTTTCTATTTCGGTTCTCTTTCTCCGCACAAATTTTCATATCGTCAAAAGACTCATAACATATATTATAATAATAAAAACTATCGGTATTACGAGTGAAAAATACCAAAAATACCAAAATTTCAATAAAACATCAGGTTGGAGAAAATGGAATGTCAACGTTCAAAATCGGTATACGTTAAAAAAAATTGTATTTTCTCGGCTTCCCATGGAGCAATTTTCTTTAATTTTTTTGTTCCCAATTTTGTTCCTTTGACATTAATAAATGTCAAAGTTCTTTTTGTTTTGTTAAATAAGATTTAAATTTTCTGTTATGTTTTGTCTAGAAATTTCAGGGCCGGCGATAACGGGCCTGCAACGGATGCACTGCAGGCGGGCGCCCCTGTTTGGGGGGGGGGGGCGCCAGAATGAGCTTTTTTCTGCTTGTTGTGGTTTAAATTCGTCATATTACCCTAATCTGTGTTTGTTTATTTTTGCATATCACACATGTAAAACATACAAAAATATGCAATGCCGCATATAATTCTTACTATTAGGTAGTATTGGTCAAAGATATCATATTTCAACCAAACAACTTTGCTCTAATGAGAATGCTTTGTTTATTTTCTTCAAATTCCTTGCAGGTTGTTAGTTTTGTATCAGCAGTTATGAGAGGAAATGAATGATTTCTAGTAAAATAAACAAGGTTGCAATACTGTTTTTTGCTGCCTGTCTAATTTAATAAGTATTATGTACCTATTAATAGATACCAAGTTTAGTAATAATCCCATATAAAAACAATGTTTAAAATAAACATTTTACAAAAAATCTAGTTTAGAGCTCTTTAGATTTGGTATTATTTCATGTGATTATAATACAGAATAGTTTGTCAGTTGTACTCTGCAGTTAAAGAATCTAGTGTTGTAGGTATTCAATTAATATAAAATTATATTAATTTGTTAAGTACTCAGTGCTATTATTAAACTACGGGTTCACATTACTGCAGAAGCATAATCTTGAGGTTTTAAAGTTATTATTTTTATTTAGTTAAAAATAACAGTGAATTCAAAAAATATCTGGGGTACAAATCGAAAAAGAAAAGCCGAAAAAGAAGAAATGACAAAAAAATCTTAGTTCTCTTAGCCAATTTCTTAAAAAAGTTAAAGTGAAGTTGTTTTGTCAGATGATGGGCCCAATAAAACTGTAACCGAACTTTATTTTCCGTGGATATTTGCGGATAGCGGGACACCAACTTTAGTCGGTGCCTCGTTGCCCGGAACACACATTTTTAGAAGATAAGTCCAAAATCAAGCCATTAATGGGGAGAAAAGCTCTTCTAGCTACCCCTAAAATCAGGTGGTATAACCACATAAAGTAATACACAGGATGTCCCATTACCCAGGACATCCAAGGTAACGTTCAGTACAAAGCCTCCTCGTTCGTTATGTACTGCGATGGGGAGGGGTGGTGGTATAGCTTGGGGGTCAGATAGATGCCACTCCAGGTTATGGACGGTCAGATAGGTACCACTCCAGGTTACGCATTCTGACCGGTTTGATCTTCAGACATATGGGTCTCACTTCACTGTTCCATTAGAACACACATAATGTCCCTGAGGCTGTGGTTGTACGAGTATCTGTGTGTATGTGTGTGTGGAGCGCCAGTGTTAGTTTTGCAGGCGGGCACCTTATACCGTAGCGCCGACACTGAGAAATTTAATATACATTTAATCCTTAAACCCTTTTTCTCAAAGTGAGAATTTATTTTAATCCCTTCTGCATAACTTAACTTTACCTAACTTACAAATACGTATCAACCATCAATTTACAACGTCCTTTATTATTCATATTCACTTTTGCATCGAGCGCACACAGCGACGTTCCTGAACCAAAACAAACGAATCTTGCAAAGTTGCAAAACTAAAGTATATAATATATAGCTATTAACAAATCTGTCTGGCTAAAAATAGAATTCGCCGATTCTTTACACAAAATAACGACAAAGCAATGTTGCCACATGGTATGGATCAGGATGGTATTAATTGTGATATATACATAAAGATCATGTATATTCGAGAAATTGTTTCCAGCGCCAAAGTGGCAAATGTCTGAACTAAAAGATACAATGCTGAACCATACTACAAACAGGTTTCTCTCGGATTCCAAATGACATATTGAATTGAAAGTTAATCAGTTTTGTCCGCTGATGACACCACTAGTTTAAAAAAATTATTTATATTGTAAGTTTAAAAATATATGTCAGTTATAAAAGGAAAACAATCCTGAACCAATATACAGGTTCAGGATGGTTAACGTGGTTCAGGTTTGTGTTTAAGTTTTACTATCGAAGGCTCAGGATTGTACTATAAATGAATGTATATATATATATATATATATATATATATATATATATATATATATATATATATTTAAAAACATGAGATGTAGATCCTTGAAACACACTCAGTGATCAAAAGATCCAAGGTTAATGGTTTGACGACCACTCGTACGAAATCAAACAGATGAAATAGAGAATGTGGAAAAATCCCCTTACGAACAATTCACACATTTTTGAAAAAAAGTTTAAAACACATTTTTGCGAAACACATTTCTAAGAACTGGTGTTTGGATCTTTGATTCTATTCAAAAAATTTTTCCCAACCCGAAATGGTGGATGTGTGAATTGTTCGTAAGGGGATTTTTCCACATTCTCTATTTCATCTGTTTTATATATATATATATATATATATATATATATATATATATATATATATAATATATATATACAGCGTGTCTACTTAGTTGGAAACATATGGGAAACTTTTTTGTTATTCGTTTTATGAAAAAAAGTTATTCTTTATAAAAAGTTCTGCATGCTCTAAAACCTAAGATTCTATCATCATATATCAAATTTTGTCAATATTGTACGAGGTAGGTCAAAAAATATGAACTTTGTTCAAGAGTAAAGTACCTTTATTTCTCTCAATATCGAAAATTCTTATTATGAAAAGTTGTTTGGAAATAAAAACTAAGATCAAATATGCAATTACATGCTTTTAATTGGAAAAAAATATTTTCCAAATTTTTCTCAATTTTATTCATTCTAACATCGTTTTTATTTATTGAACATACAATAACTCTTTTATTATTACTTTTACGAAAAAAAGGTATTCTTTATAAAAAGCTCTGTATGTCCTAAGACCGAAGATGCAATCATCAGATATCACATTTTATTAATTTTATACGAGGTATGTCAAAAAATATGAATTTCACTCAAGGGTAAAGTACCTTTATTTTTCACAATATTGAAAACGGTTATTAAAAAAGTTGTTTAGAATTAAAAACTATGTTTCAATATGCAATTATATCCTTCTAATTGAAATATTGGGAAATATAAAGATACTATAATCTTGAGCGAATTTCATATTTTTTGACACACCTCGTATAAAATTAATAAAAGTTGATATATCATGGTTGTGTCTCAGATTTTAGACCATGCAAAGCTTTTTATGAAGAATAACTTTTTTTCGTAAAATGAATAATAAACGAGTTATCATATTTGTAAGAATTAAAAACGATGTTGGGTATCCATAAATTTGAGAATTTTTTTTTTATTTTCAATTAGAAGCATGTAATTGCTTGTTTGATCTTAGTTTTTAATTATAAACAACTTTTTATCATAAGAATTTTCGATATTGAGAGAAATAAAGGTACTTTACCCTTGACCGAAAGTCATATTTTTTGACATACCTCGTATAATATTGAGAAAATTTGATATCTGATGATTAAATCTTAGGTTTTGGGGCATGCAGAACTTTTTATAAAGAATAACTTTTTTTCGTAAAATTAATAATAAAAAAGTTTCCCATATGTTTCCAACTTAAGTAGACACGCTGTATATATATATATATACATGCACAAATTGGTTGCATTGCTCCTGTTTAGCTATATCATACTGATGACGACTAATAAGTCAGAAACACGTGTCTATGGTTGCATTCCATCTTGTGCATATTTTGTTTTTATATATATATATATATATATATATATATATATATATATATATATATATTCACAATCAAGGATTTAACCGAATCTTCTTCTTCTTTTGGTGCCTATTCGTTTAGAATATTGGCGATCATTCTGGCTATAATGATTTTATTAACTTGATGCTTTAAATAGATTAGTTGTTGTTGTGGAGAACCATTTTCTCAGGTTCTTTAACCATGATATTCTTCTTCTCCCAATTCCTCGCTTTCCGAATATTTTGCCTTCAAGGATTACCTTCAGTAATCTGTATTTAGTGCCGTTTCTCATTATGTGTCCGAGATATACCAACTTTCTCCTTTTAATGGTGTACATCACCTCTCTTTCTTTCCCCACTCTTCGTAGTACGGTTTTGTTGGTTATCTTGTCCGTCCATGATATCCTTATAATTCGCCTGTATAGTCACGTCTCGAAGGCTTTAAGTTTTTTCTCCACCGCTTCAGTGAGTGTAAAGGATTCAACTCCGTAATATAATATTGAGAAGATATAACATCGTAGGAGCCTTACTTTTATCTCCAGATTAAGGTTGTGGCTTTTAAAGACCCAGCAAACAGACCGACGCACAGTGAGACAGGAGAGTTAAAAAGTTGGCATAAAATGAAAATACCAAATGCAGTATTTTCTGTCGCATTCATTTTAATTAAATAGTACACAATCCTGCGTATGATTTGGCATCATTTTTTTTTCATTCAATCCCCCTCCACCCGTTGCGATCCACTTATTTCAAGTCAAAAGTTAATTTACTAGTAAAATTGGCTACGGATATTTGATCTTCAGGAAAGTGACAATATTATTACAGATGTGATATAATAATTAAGTATACATAGTTTCTTATAATATGTTGTTTAAAACTACCTGTACAAAATATCAATATGCATTTTTCAAACAGAGCAAGTGATTTGTTAGTGTTCCAAGACTGATCCGACTTTAATTTTGTTTTATTTTAAAAGCTTGAGTATTATTCTTTAAGAAGTCATTTTAACTTTTTGCTCATATTTGCTCCTTTTTTCTTAATTTTATTTTTTGTGAGGTTATGTTAACCTAATTAAATTGAATAACACTCTATTCTAATTTTTCGTTATTTGCATAATTCAAGCATAATAATTCAAGAAAGTGTAGTAGATCCAAAACAAATTAAGATGTATTCCACTTTTTGTTGATTAGTAGTGATGCACTGATCACAAGCAAAAGAAACATAAATAGAAAGAAATTAGAACACCTGCCAATGGAAGCACTGCATATTAGTGCATAATATTATGTTGAAATCTCGGAATGTGCAAGATGTTGATGTCAAATCTGATGATTCTGATGATGATTGTAGTTCAAGTTTTTCAATATTTTACCTACAAAATTTTATGTTATTTATAAATATGCGGTAAATGTTTTTAAAGAACAATTTGGTTAGGAAATTTTTCAAAAATAATGTAACACAATTGTTTTGAGATATAAATAATATTAATAAATCTACATAAAAACAAGTAAATTAGACTGTAGATTTATTTTAAATTAAAATAATTAAACTTCAAATATCATGTAAATCAATATCGGTAGTAACTAAGGACATGCAGCTTTGAAAATTAAGTTTAAGCAAAACATTTTTTGAACAAGCCATCCTTCAAGGAAAAATATTTGGAAAGCGAGGTCCAGGAAGAAGAAGAACATCCTGGTTAAAGAACCTCAGAAGCTGGTTCAACACAACATCTGTGCAGCATTTCCGCGTTGCTGCAGATAAAGTAAAGATTGCCATGATGATCGCCAACATTCGTCACGGATAGGCACATTAAGAAGAAAACATTTGAAAAAACATCGTTTTTGTATGTGTACACACAACTTATAATATTTAAATAAAAAAATTGGCCATAATATATCGACGATATATTTAATGCTAACGTATGTTGTCTCTTGCCCCACTGTGCGACGTGTTAATTACGTGAATTTTGGGTATATTTGTCACCAATATACGTAAATTGCTTAGGTGAATTTCACGTGAAAATTTGGTTGGAATGTCACATTGAAAATACGTCTTTAAATTACGTGAATAACTCGTCTTCAATAGACGTGTTATTTACCTTAAATAGCAATAAAATGTTTCGGGAAATTCACGTTGCAAATACGTGTTGATTAACGTATCTTTTAGGGAATGTATATATTAGTATTCACGTGAAAGATACGTCCTCGGTTCACGTAAATAATTCGACCTTAATTATCTTATGAATCACGTAATTATTATCCTCATATGATATAAATAAAACAAGCACATACAGTATTAACAATGTATTTATTTAGTAGAATTTAGAGACTTTAAAACATTTGTCTTGTATAATTATTATACAAGATAATGAAAAAAAAAATGGTACCGATCTAAAGACATATTAAAAAATTTGCCAACACAAAACACAACACAGGTTACTTTTTATTTCGAGGAGGACACTTCGACACTTTCTTGTTTTTCCTAATTGCATCATCGGCACTTCAACCCTCGAGCAGTGAGGTAAACGTTAATACGAAAGACATTATTATAAATAAATCCGCCTAAAATAAAACGAGGGAAATAAAGCTCTTCACGTTTCACTTTTTGTTGTGAGAAATGTGAGAAGCTGATATTAGAGGTTATGATCATATATTATAAAAATCGATTATTTTTAAATTACAGTTAAACTATTCTAATTACTTTAAATTAGTATTACGTATTTTATTTTTGTTTTTAAATTTCTTCTACTATTAACTAATTGGTCTTGCTAAAAATTTATTTCAATACCAGAATAATATAAAAAAAATATCGAAACGTATCTATTATTAGATAAATCGATTAATTTAGTTTTCGAACCAACTATGTTAGTAACGTACCGTGGTCACGTGATAGTATTTAAAGGAGGAGAAAGGAATGGTAGTACGTCATCACCTCGCGCACGATTTGAAAATTAGACTCAACATAATTTTAGCTCCTGTGATATTTTTAAAGAAAAAAAAAATAAAAATAGCTTCAAATCAAGGTTGGATTGAAATAGTGCTAAATGATTTTAAAAGCAAAAGCATAAACTTTTTGTTTAAATATTGGTATTATTTACATTGCTTTTACGTGAAATACATCTAATTTTTCGACGTCCATAAAATACAGTGAGTAAAATTCAAGCGATACGTAACCAACACCGTTGTAAAATTTTGTTTTCCAAAATATTTCTCAAAATTTAACCAAAGGAAGTTATTTGTTTCGTGGTTATTACGTGAAATAAACGTACCTTTGCGATGTAACCGACATTCACACCTATTATAAAAAACATGTACTATATTCGTCATTATGATTTTATATTATTCTAATGTCAAAAATGTATAAAGGAAGCACTAATATATAGGTGAATGATTTGGCACTGAAATGCGGTTTTTTCCCGTCATAAATCACTGAGTTATGTATTCGTTGAAATTTGCCGTAAATTTAACGTAATTATCACGTAACTGGGCTCAAACCTGTTTGCTGGGGAGTTTGGCCATGTTATTGAATGCATTCCGAACCTTCTTTATTTTACATTTTATTTCTTGTGAGTGGTCCCATTGTTCGTTTACTATTGTTCCAAGATAGGTATACTGTATACTGGTATATTATTTACTCGGTCCACTGGTGTATTCTTGATAAGCAGTTGCGCGTCTCTAATTTTATTTTTGCTGATGACCATAAATTTAGTTTTTGATATATTTACTTGTAGTCCAAATCTTTCAGTTATACGCCAGCGAAATAAGGCAACAATATACCATGTTCGGGACACTTGAGCAGCCAGGTTGCAAATTGTTTTTTTGGGTACTATATACATATACCTAATACATTATCAATACAAAAATGCCAGTCACAGTTCGGACGAGAATTTTAGTTATTAACAAATAAGGGTCAAAAATGGCAGTTTTTTCGTTTAAATCGCTACAGGTAAAAATATGGCCATTAAATATATAATTTATAGTATTTTTCTACTATAGTAGATAAGCAATTTTTGTCAGATCATTTGTTGCTTCGGAAGCAAAATAAGACTAAAATTTTAGTTTTAGTGTAAAATTAGTTAGTTTAAAATTTTATTTTGCAATTTCCGAAGCAACAAATCATGGGACAAAAATTCAAAAACTGCCATTTTAAACCTTTGTTCATCTACTAAAAGAACAATAATCTAAATAAGATTTTTAATTACCCTATTTTTACTTGTAGCGATTTAAACAAAAAAACTGCCATTTTTGACCCTTATTTGTTAATAACTAAAATTCTGGTCCGAACTGTGACGGGCATTTTTGTATTTATAATGTATTAGGCATACACAGTAGACTCCCTCTATAACGAGAACTGAAATGGCGGACTAATTACCTCGTTATAAGCGGATCTCGTTATATCAGACAACAATAATATTGAAATGTTTTGATGCCTCTTACGTAGATTATTAGGTGTCGATGGTCGACCTGAACAATGAAACTTCGTACCATCGTAAATTTACCTTCCTAAAGGAACTTTCCTACAATATGCATTCAATATTAGTCGATAGATAAACAGTAAGAAGTTTATTGCAGGCGGGGTTTATTACACCACTGGTCTCAATAATAACACAGATGTTGGGAATTTCTCCCAGCAAACAGACCGACGTGTTAATTACGTGAATTTTGGGTACATTTGTCACCAATATACGTAAATTGTTTACGTGAATTTCACGTGAAAATTTGGTTGGAATGTCACATTGAAAATACGTCTTTAAATTACGTGAATAACTCGTCTTCAGTAGACGTGTTATTTACCTTAAATAGCAATAAAATCTTTCGGGAAATTCACGTTGCAAATATGTGTTGATTAACGTATCTTTTAGGGAATGTATATATTAGTATTCACGTGAAAGATACGTCCTCGGTTCACGTAAATAATTCGACCTTAATTAACTTATGAATCACGTAATTATTATCCTCATAATATGATATAAATAAAACAAGCATATAAAGTATTAACAATGTATTTATTTAGTAGAATTTAGAGACTTTAAAACATTTGTCCTGTATAATTATTATACAAGATAATGAACCAAAAATGGTACCGACCTAAAGACACATTAAAAAATTTGCCAACATAAAACACAACACAGATCACTTTTTATTTCGAGGAGGACACTTTGACACTTTCTTGTTTTTTCTAATTGCATCATGGCACTTCAACCCTCGAGCAGTGAGGTAAACGTTAATACGAAACACATTATTATAAATAAACCCGACTAAAATAAAACGAGGGAAATAAAGCTCTTCACGTTTCACTTTTTGTTGTGAGAAATGTGAGAAGGAGAAGCCAAGCCAGAGAAGCTGATATTAGAGGATATGATCATCGATTATAAAAATCGATTATTTTTAAATTACAGTTAAACTATTCTACTTACTTTAAATTAGTATTACGAATTTTCTTTTTGTTTTTAAATTTCTTCTACTATTAACTAATTGGTCTTACTAAAAATCTATTTCAATACCAGAATAATATAAAAAAAATAATCCTATAGAAACGTATCTATTATTCGATAAATCGATTAATTTAGTTTTCGAACCAACTATGATAGTCACGTGATGGTATTTAAAGGAGGAGAAAGGCTTGGTAGTACTTTATCACCACGCGCGATTTGAAAATAAGACAACATCATTTTAGCTCCTGTGATATTTTTAAAGAAAAAAATAGCTTCAAATCAAGGTTGGATTGAAATAGTTATGCTAAATGATCTTAAAAGCGAAATCATAAACTTTTGTTTAAATGTTGGTATTATTTACATTACTTTTACGTGAAATTCATTTAATTTTTCTACGTCCATAAAATACAGTGAATAAAATTCAAGCGATACGTATTTAACCAACACCGTTGTAAAATTTGTTTTCCAAAATATTTCTCAAAATTTAACCAAAGGAAGTTATTTCTGTTTCGTGATTATTACGTGAAATAAACGTACCTTTGCGATGTAACCGAAATTCACAAATATTATAAAAAAACATGTACTATATTCGTCATTATGATTTTATATTATTCTAATGTCAAACATGTATAAAGAAAAGCACTAATATATAGGTGAATGATTTGGCACTGAAATACGTTTTTTTCCCGTCATAAATCACCGAGTTACGTATTCGTTGAAATTTGCCGTAAATTTAACGTAATTATCACGTAATTGGGCTCAAGTATGTTTGCTGGGCTATATACAAGCAGTTGGGGTATTTAGTTATAGCCATTACTTCGCTAAAAACAGGTAAACAATATATTGTTCGATTTCATTTTTCCTCGTTATAACCAATTATGCCTCGTTATAGAGGTGTTATAGTTCAATAGAAATTTCATTGGACATCTAGCGTACCTCGTTATAAGCGAAACCTCGTAATATCCGTGTTCGTTATAGAGAGTATCTGTAGTACCTGTAGTACCCACAAAATCCATTTGCAACCTGGCTGGTCAATTGTCCCGACAAAAACCTTATTTCTCTGGGCTATCACTTCATTTACTTTGTTTATTAGTTGCTGTAAACTGTTCACACTGCCTGAAAAAATAACGGTGTCATCTACATAGCGGATGTTGTTTAGGCGTTCTCCATTTAGGAGTATTCCATGTTCGCAATTTTCCAAGGTTTCACTAAATATTTCCTCTGAATAAAGGTTAAATAATATACATAGGTGAAAGTATACATCCTTGTCTAACGCCTCGTAGAATCTAGATCGCTTCCGTTGATTCATATCCAAGATTTGTTCTTATTGTAGTTGATTGGTTCCAGTATAAATTTTGTATTACACGCCGGCCTTTATCTTATTTAAATGAATATAGACTCTCAAATAAAACAAACACAAACTGGAATCCGACCAGTTCATGTAATACAATGTTGTTCTGAAGCTATTTTCTTGTGGCATTTTTGCAATTAACTAGTTTTGATGGGAAATAAGCCACAATTTTACTAAAAAAATGATTTTTTTAACGCTTCGACGCCCAAATCTGGTATCGTTGTCAAAATACAAAAAATATTAATGAATTAAACAAAAATGTTGCTTAGTAAAAAAATTCTTATAATTTATTTAATCTGACTCATTTATATCGGCAATTCAGACATATATTCTACATTTTAAGTAGAAGACTTTAAAATGATATTGCCAATATTTATGAGTTGCGTTCTTGGGACGACTTTATTGAAAGATAGTTCATTCGATTACATGAAATCAACCCCAACTCAAGAATATCCGTCACAAAAAAATCATAACATGTTATCCTTTAAAGACAACCACATGCAATGGTGACAGTAAAATTCTCGCGATAGAGATTCCATAGTAAATCACGAGGAAAAACCAGGAAAAACCTCGTGATACTATCCCGACATCGTAAGTATTAGGTCTTACTTTAGTTTACTCTCAAAACTAATACCAAATTCTGACCTTAATATGTACATATGTTATTTTAAATTATAAATAATATTAATAATACATAGATATATAAACAATACTAAAATATCAAATATGTACTAACTCGATATGTTATTGACTTACTAATCCTGGTATTTTCTTTCTATTGACTTCCTCTTTTAGTATGGGTAACCACATCCTACTGCATTCTACCGAGGAATTTGCAACACAATTGGTTTCATTTAGCACAGTGGTTCTCAAAGTGGGCGATAACGCCCCCTTGTGGGCGCTGGAGGCCTCTAGGGGGGCGGTAAAGGGCACAGAGAAGATTGGGGGGCGTTGAAGCGGTTTACAGGGGCAATGGCTAATTTAATTTTTTACCACAATAATTAATCAGTTTATTAAAATATCAAAAAAAACAACACAATTCTATTACAAAAATTATCTTTAAAGAATACTCAAAAATATCAAAACTGCTTTTTCTAGAAAATATAATAATACTCTAGCTCTCTGAGAGGAAAACCTACCTACCGGTTATAATACCGCTTTTTATCGATTCCCCGCCCGCTGCCTCATATAAAAGCGCACGCCATCCAGTCATGTCATGATCCTCGATCCGGTCGTCGAAGAGTAAGGTCACTGCTAGCACACCCCACTCTTACCGACGAACAGCGAGAAGCCTGAGAGCACCAAGTGCTGAAGAAGCGGCGCACGGTTAGCCCTAAGCGATTAGTTTGGACTCAGTGTGAAAAACCAACGACGCTTGGCCGTGTAAACCAAAAAGGTAGACGGATTGCGGGGTTTCAGAGGAATACTCTGGCCCTGGGCTCGAGCGAGTTCGCTCGCCCCGAACTCTACCCAGTGTTCACATACGGCTCCAAGAACAAGTGCAAGGGGGCCAAACTAACCGCGAAAAAGGCTTACAACGAGGGACCCACCAGCAGCAGGGTAAACTGCACCCATCGGGTAGATATAGTCACTGTCTAACGCCGGAAAAGCACGGAGGGGTGGACAAGCCACCTTTATCCCTGGGGTTTACCCCCCAGAACACCTTGAGGCTGAGGTGCCCTCCGATCGCTAGACTTGCATCCTCCCAATTGTCATGCCTTCATCAGTAAGGTCAGTCAGTTCCACCTGGTCGCTTCGTCCTCGGACGACGACCTCGACAAACGTTGCCACCAATACCACCAATACAGCCACCACTACAGCCAACCAGTTCGCTTCCTTGCAACAGGAAGGCACTGTACCACCACCCAGAGGCTACAACCGTGTCACGGCGGAGCTGGACCTCGAGACGCTTAGCGCGGAGATGCAAATCGTCCGCGATAAGTATCGCGAGGCCTACCTCCGCGTCGAGCGGGACGACGCCTCCAACCCCCTTCTGCAGCGATATGCACACGATTTTCCGCCTTTAACACCAGCACAGGCTGGTCCTCAGCGTCAGAGCACTCGGAATAGGCAGGGTGCTATACCAAAAATTCCCACCCAACCGTCTAAACAAGCACCCCAACAATCTCAACAACAACCCACGCAACAGCAACCCTCTCAACAACAAGCATCCATCAGCGCTTCCAACAATCCTGAACCCAACGATTTCGTCTTCCAAAGAAGACAACTAAGACAAATGTCTTATGCCAATGCCGCAGCCAATCCACGCCCCAAAACTCAAGCCAGAAACCAAAATGTCATAAACGCCATAAACGATCCTACTCTGTCCGAATATCTTATCAAAGATCTCCCAAAAGATCTGTGTAACAAACGCACCTTCTTTCGGCAAATAAATGCCACCACTCTCTTAGCCAACAAAATCCATTCTTGTAAAGTACTCTCTCATGGCATTGCACACCTTCGACTTTTCAATCCGATAAATGCAGGGGAGATAGAAAAAGCTATCCACACAGCAACTGGCCAAACCATGGTTACGGTTCACAGCCGTAGCAGAAATGCAAATACTTCCACTAAAGAGCCCACATACCTCCTCTGCATTACTGGTATCGATGTGGATTATTCTGAGCAGGAGGTCACCGACTTGCTCACCGAACAACAATTCCCAGTCGAAAGACTGTGGAGAGTCAAAGCCTACAAAACAGGCAAAGACTCTAAGGTGATCAAGGTGGTGACCAAATCCTTGGAGAAATTCACATCTGCTTTCAGCCGAGGCATAACACTCGACGGCGAAATCTACAATGCCGAACTTCCATATGGCTCCGACCCTACAATCCCCACCCCAAAATACTGCAGCAAATGCTGCATTAACGGACACTCTATCGACGAATGCCCTCAAAAAGCATTCGTCTGCCCCCACTGCGGCGGTAACCACAAATCCAGCGCCTGCACCAAACAGCAGGAACCCAAATGCCCGAATTGCGGCGGCGACCACCCCGCATACTCCAACAAGTGTCCACAAAGACACACTATCCCCTCCGCCCAACACGAAATACAGCCACTAACGATCGAAAGATCATTCCCTCCATTCGAACTCCCAACGGAAACGAAAAACATCCTGTCAATTCAGACTGCTCTGCTACTGAACCTGTTGCCCGAACTTCGCGAACATATCGCTGCAATCACGGCTAATCTAATTAGCCAAGTCTACGACCACTCGACAGTGGTCTACGGGTACGGGAGCAATGTCACGGTGACATTCCGCTCCAACCACTAAAACCCTCCCTTTATGGATTTCACCCTAGGCACAGTCAACTGTCAGGGTCTCTCCAAAAAGAGACCCCTCATCAAGAATATCCTGTCGAAGCACAACATCCAGATCCTCGCACTCACAGATACTCTGTCGAAAAGCGATCCACACTTCGCAGGATATTCGATCATCCATCGAAGCCGCTGTCAGGTTTCACGTGGGAATGGTATTCTCGTGAAACACGGAATACCGCACACCACACACACATTCCCACAAAATTTTCGTCCACCTGATGTGGACTTCCTGGCAATTGACGTGCATATCCCCAATAACGAAACCCTCACGATAGTCTCTTACTACAAACACCCGGGTCAGCCACTCAGCAGGCACTTGCTTGAGTATTTTTCAACGCTTAGCAAGGCCGTGCTGATGGGTGACCTAAATTGTAGACACACTCAGTTTGGTGATCACCGTTTAAACCCAGAAGGCATCCGCCTCACGGATTATCTACTAGACCTTCCCATTTCAAGAATCACCAACACTGAATTCACGTTTTTGAACGCCAATGGGGCCTCTATTGTCGACCACATCCTAGTTACTAGTAACATTCTGGATCGGTTCGGGGATAGATGCCACATAGGCGATTCAATAACGTCAGACCACTTACCTCTTCTTGTCGACACCGACATACTAATTCCAAAACAACCAAACCCTCCAAGATCTATAAGAGACTATCGTCACGCTAACTGGACTGAATTCCAAAACTTCATCACACAAAATCTCCCTATGTTAGGCGAACTCGACACTAACGATAGTATCGACACCAGTGCAACCGAAATCGAGAACCTCATCACTGAGGCAATCACGCACGCAATTCCACTCAAACAAATAACCTATACATCACCGGCACTTCCACAATACATCATTGCCAAAATCCAACAAAAACGACGTCTTCTACGTCAATACAAGGCCAACAGAAACCCACTAATCAAAACAGAGTACAACCGGATCTGTGCCAGGATAAAGAGGGAGATATCTGTCCTAACGGCTCGCCGGTGGAAAGATACTACCTCAAAACTGGACTACAGAGACGGAGGTAAATTCTGGCAAAAATTCAAAGTCCTAACAAAACAAAAACTATCTCAACCATCCCATCTGTTGGTCAACAATCACATAGTCAATTCCCCAGAAGGGAAAGCCGAAGCATTCAGAAATTCGCTTCAAAACAATTTTCAAACTCCAGATAACCCGAACTTTGATCGCATATTTAAATTCAACACAGAATACATTGTAAATATTACTCTCAACCACTACATTCCAGTCTATGATCCTATCATGGACCCCCTCACAAACAGGGAAACGGAGAGCTTTTGCCAAATCGGCAAAAACAGCGCTCCCGGACCTGATGGCATCAACCGAAGGTGCCTCAAAAAACTTCCAGAGAGTGTCATTCCTCTTCTAACTAAAATATTCAATGCATGTCTCAAAAACAGCCACTTTCCTACTCCTTGGAAGGTGGCCAACACCATCATGCTTTTGAAAAAAGGCAAACCCCCAACCGACGTGGAATCCTATAGACCAATTTCATTAATCAATACTCTGGGTAAAGTTCTTGAGCTAATCCTAAAAGAGAGGCTCAATGACTTTCTCGAAAACCACAATATCATACCAAAATTCCAATACGGATTCCAGTCAGGTAGATCTACTAAACATGCATTAATAGATTTCACTACCAAAGTTACTCAAACCATCAACGATGGTTCATTCGCCATAGCCACATTTCTGGATGTGCAGAAGGCTTTCGACCAGGTCTGGCACGACGGGCTTGTTCGGAAACTTCTGGACATCGGGCTACCATTGCAATTTACCAAAATTGTACACTCCTACCTCCACAACCGTACTGTCAGAGTTAAAATAGGCGATCAAAAGTCCACCCCCTTCACTCCACAAGCTGGAGTTCCCCAGGGTTCAGTCCTAGCACCGCTGTTGTACATCATCTACAACAGCGACATCACTAACCAAAATATCCCAGGTACTCGGCTGTTTCTCTATGCAGACGACACGACTCTGCTCTCAACAACCTCTCGATACAACCCAAGACTCCTCTTCAGAAGAGCCCAGGCTCTGTTGGACGGCGTCGGCGAATGGTGTTGTAAGTGGAGAGTCACGCTGAACGCGAACAAAACAACAACAATTGTGTTTCGCGCCCCTTCTGTGTCAAATAGAATCATAGTCAATGAAGACGACCAATATCCACTGAGACTGTTGGGAGAAAGGCTTGTTGTTAGCCCGACTGCGAACTATTTGGGAGTACTGTTCACCAGGACTCTCAACTGGGACGCAGATCTAAATGCAACTTTAGATAGGGTAAGGAACTTCTCAACGCTCTCTCGGGAAAAATTGGCAAGACACACAAGAAGACTCTCATTCACACTTACAAGACCTTTATTCGACCCGTCATGGAGTACAAATCATGTATCTACTCTCTTTGTTCAAGACAAAAACAAGAGAGGTTGTTGAGAACAGAACGTAGAATCTTGCGTAGATGCAACTATGAGCACTGGCGATATCCCTCAAACGAAATCCATAACATCTCGAACACCCCCAAAATCACCGAGAGAATAAACTCTCTGAACAGGAACTTCACAATCAAAGTAATCAACGGCCCCCCTTCCGACACACAAGAATCTCTCAAATGTTTCTGTTCATCTTCCGGCCACGTACTCCACCGAAAGCCCAAACGCAAAAAGATTTATGTACCGTCCGCTCTAATGCAAACATGCATTGACGAACTCCCGGTGGAGTACGAAAACATCCTTGAGGCTACCCCGTTAGCCTACCGTAGCCACCTCTAACATTTCCTCTTCCCTACCCCGAATAGGGAGAAGTTGGTTTTTTGCGGTTTCCCAACTTCATTGCACAATTATACCTGTTCGTCCCAAGAAAATAGCCGCAACTATTTTCTCCACTCGAACGCACACTGTCCACGCTGCGCTCAAAGCCACCTCCTGACCGCCGACGAGGGACGCAGGTTCGCCTGTCGTTGTACAATGGTTTCTAGGGAGACTGGTCGAGAGCAAAGCACGGACAGTACACGTAAATGTCTATGGAACCAACAACAATCCATCAAACTTTCTTCTCTGTTGACTTCTTAGCCTTCTGGACACCACCGTCCGGCATAACCCAGGATCCAAAAACACCAGGACACGGCGCTTGCCCCAGTGTGATTTTCGGACTGTTTGCTTTTGCTGCCAACACTACACATTCACTACAAACCCTGAAGAGGACAAAATCCTAAACGGGGACAATCATTGATCGCATTTCCACATAGCATTTTATCTATACACGCAAATCAAACAATGATAGTAGTAGTCATGTCATTCGACAATCTGCTCTACTAGGGACCGAACGTCTCAGACGTCAAGGAGCATCGCGTTATTACGAAAACAAGTGAATTTAGTGACGAGATAAAGTGCTGTACGTACAGTGCCTAATTTGCTCAGTAAGAATACTGTGAGTGGTGTCATTAGCAAGTTTTTAATACTCGATTCTTTACTTCGGCATTTTTGAAGACAAAATTATGTCGGAAGCAAAAAAGAAGAAACGGCAGTACAGCGTGGAATATATAAAATATGGATTTATTGAAAATCCTACAAATCCATCTTCGCCTATGTGCCTTCTTTGTCAAAAAACATTTTCGAATGAAGCGATGAAAACCTCAAGGTTGCAAGATCATTTGAATAAAATGCATTCAGATAAAAAAGACAAAAATGTGACTTATTTTCAAGACTTGGAAAAGAAGCACGCAGCTCAGCCAACTGTGTCAAAACTTTTTTCAGCGGCTTCTAAGCAAGACGAGGACGGACTCCGAGCTTCCTACAATATCTCCTTGCTAATTGCTCGAACAGGTAAACCTCACACTATTGGAGAGGATTTAATTTTACCGGCAATAAAAGAAGTAATAACTACTGTGCTCCATAAACCAGCGGCAGATATTATCCGAAAAATTCCTTTGAGCAATAGTTCCTTGCAAAGACGAATTGATGAGATGGCTGAAAACATTGAAGAGTCGTTGTGCAATCATCTGAAGACTTCTAAATTCTCAATTCAGTTAGATGAGTCCACTTTACCAACTGGTGAAGCATTGTTGCTGTCATACGTGAGGTTTATTAAAAATGATAAAATATGTCAAGAACTATTATTTGCCAGAAATTTAGAGACCGATACAAAAGGAGAGACCATATTTAATACACTGGAAAAATTTTGTGATGAGAAAGAAATTCCACTGAAGAATATTATATCAGCTGCTACGGATGGCGCTCCGGCTATGACAGGACGTCACAAAGGCTTCATAGCGTACTTAAAAAATAAAATTCCAGATGTGCTCGCTGTACATTGCGTCGTTCATAGACAACATTTGGTTGCGAGAAATTTGAGTGAGCGTCTCTCTCAATCACTGCAATATATCATCACAGCAGTCAATAAAATCCGAAACAGCTCTTTAAATGACCGATTATTTAATCAGCTTTGTGTTGCTAATGATGAAGATTTCAACCGATTGCTATTTCACACAGAAGTACGTTGGTTATCAAGAGGTAACTGTCTGACTCGATTTTACAATCTGTTTGAGTCTGTGATAGAGTTCTTGGAAAACAAATACAAAGAATTGCACGACAACCTCATCACTTCAAAGAATGATATTACGTACTTGACAGACCTATATAAATTATTTAATGATGTCAATCTCCAACTTCAAGGTGACGACTCGAATTTGATTAAAACAAAAAATGTCATTGCTGCTTTTGTAGCTAAACTGCTCTTATACAAGAATAATAATTTCCCTAATTTGTCAGCAGTATCCTTCAACAACGACGACTTGCTTGTTTACTGCCAACATTTGGAGAACCTCCACAGGAATTTCACAGAACGATTCCAGGACATTTTAAACTTGGAAATACCGGACTGGGTGTTGGATCCTTTTTCAAATATCAACACAGCAGGATCACCCCAGCTGGAAGAAGAACTCATAGAACTGACAACGAACGAGGAAATAAAAATAAAATTCAAAAATGGATACCAAGAATTTTGGCTACAAAGGCTAATCCCGCAATTGTAACCTGGATTGTGGTCCATCGTTCAACTATTTTTGATAGCATTCCCATCATCGTATTTGTATGAACGTGGATTTAGTGCTGTGACAACGTTGCTAACTAAAAAGAGAAATCGGTTGCAGATTACCAAACGCGGTGACTTACGGCTGTTTTTGAGTAAATTCGAGCCTGATATTAACAAACTTGTTAAAAATCATCAGATTCATCCTTCACATTAGATTAGTTTTAAAATTCAAATTGAAATGTTTGTTTTAATAACATGAATAAAAGTTTTTCTAATATTACAAAATGGTGTTTTAAATTACTCTCATCAGAAAGTCTTATTTTCACATGACACGCATAATTTAATTATTAAAATAATGACTGCGATTGTGATTCTTAAGATGTAGTAAAGTAAAAAAAAATGGGGGGCGCTAGAAAATAATTAATTTTCGATGTGGGCGGCAGACAAAATAAGTTTGAGAACCTATGATTTAGCATAATTAAATCCGCTTCTTTGATTTTTCTTTTTTTACTATCTATTTCTTTTAGGACTATACTTGAATCTCTCCACTGAACTCTATGTTAATTATCCAATGCGAGTTGACATATTTGAGATCTATCAAATTCTCTATTTTTAATATAAGACTGCGATGTTCACTTATTCTAACGTTTAATGGTCTTGATGTTTCACCTAAATAAAATTGTTCGCATTCACAAGGTATTTTATAAATACAATTCTTTGTTCTATCTTGTTCACTGTTTGATTTAGTTTTAGATAGAATAGATCTCAACGTGTTTGTTGTTTTGAATGTTGTTGAAATGTTGAATTCAAGTAATTGATTAGTAAGTCAATAACATATCGAGTTAGTATATATTTTATATTTTAGTATTGTTTATATATCTATGTATTATTAATATTATTTATAATTTAAAATAAGATAATATATACATATTAAGGTCAGAATTTGATATTAGTTTTGAGAGTAAACTAAAGTAAGACCTAATTGGCGATGTCAAACGAAAGAGGCGGCACGGTGCGGTAAAAATTTGAACTAGTGCACAGTGCACGTAGGATAACAAAACATTTTGTATTTAGTTGTATAAACAGTTTAAATATTATTAAATAAAGCACAAAGTAACAAAATGTTAAAAAGTAAATGTAAACAGTATTGTTCTGTACCGCAATGCAGTAATTATCGATCGGAAGGAATAAGTATGCACTTTTTTCCTCGTGACAAAAATCTTGAAGATCGTTGGGTTCAGGAATTAAAAATTGGGAAATCGGTATCAAGTGGTATGATGGTGTGTTCACAACATTTTTTATCTACAGATTTTTTTTCGAGTAAGTTTGCTGAACAGAATTGCAACATTTATTATATATAATATGCCTACCTAACCTAACTAAATATATACACTAATATAAATCTTAATTAAAATTTCTATTACAGCTGCAGCTGGGAAAAAGAAATTTTTAAAGAAAGGTGTTGTTTCCTCTCAATGCCTTCCTAAAGGAAAACATGAAAGAAAAATCAATGAGAAACTGGCAAATGCTAGACTAATGCGTAATAAAACACGGGAATTATTAAGGTATTTGTTTTGAGTACACATATTTGCCCATAAATAAAATAATCTTTTTTAGGACACAACTTAAGAGAGAAGTTGTGTACGAGGCCAATCCAGATGATGCAATTCAAATTACTGAGTTATCTGCTGCAGGTACATCGAATGCTGCAGGTACATCGAAGGATGAAAGTAATATGGAAGAACTAGATATTAATATGGAAGTAGAGCTTAAATGTGACAAAGAAACACAAGCTGATATCTTCCAATTATTTCCAAAGTTTACTATTTTGGATCATTTGTTTACAAGTGAAAAAAAATTCTTACTTGCATGGGCGTTACAGTAGATATATTCGAAGCCATAATAAAGAGTATAGAAATAATTTTACCACATTTTCCAGGTATAAATAGTTCAAAATTAAGAACAAAAGTTTCATTAACTTTAACGAAATTAAAATTAAACAACACTTTTTTAAGTTTGGGCCTTTTTTGGGGGTGTCACGTGTGACAGCCTCAAATTATTTTTATGAAACGATTCAATTGATGTCATTTGCACTGAAACCTGCAATTTATTTTCCAACCATTGAGAAAAATAAAGAAAATATGCCAAAACGCTTTAACTCTTACAAATCCGTAAGATTTGTTCTAGATGCAACAGAGGTCGCAGTACAAGAATTAAACTGTCTAAAATGTAGGGTCAGAACATATTCGCATTATAAAAAGACACATACGGTAAAGTTCGTTGTTTGTGTTGCACCTGCGGGTTTAATTTGTTTTATGTAAGTGCTGCATATGGGGGACGAGTTTCTGATAAAGCCATATTTAATAATGAAAATATTATAAAATTAGCAGAACCATTTATAGATTCTATTATGGTGGATAAGGGTGTGTTAATTGAAGAAGAATGTCTTACAAACGCAATTAAATTGGTAAGACCTCCATTTCTTCGGAAACAAAAACAGTTCTGCCAAAAAGAAGCCATGGAAACAGCTTCAATTGCCAGAGCAAGGGTGCATGTTGAAAAGGCTATTCAACGCATAAAATTATTTAGAATTCTACAAAATAAAATTGACTGCACAATGATTTCTTATTTAGATGAATGTATAGTAGTTATCTGTGCAATTGTAAATATGTCAAAACCAATCTTAGGAACATCTAAATTTTAAATCCACATTTCACCCTGTAATCATCATTCTCTTTGTCTTATCTCTATGTAGGGTTGGCTTCCCTAATTGCATCTCTCCACACAATTCTATCTTGGGTCATATCAATATTAATCGCCTTTATCAACATGTCCTGCCTAATCGTCTGCCCCCAGGTCTTCTTTGGTATTCCTCTCCCACTCCTTCCAGGAATCTGCACTTCAACAATTCTTGAGCATATTGGGTGATTAACATCTCGACGTTGAACATGACCAAACCATCTTAACCTATGCTCTCTCATTTTGGCATTAATTGTTGCCACACCTAGACTTAGTGTGGACATTGGAAACTTTCGTGTATGTTTATTTTTATATTGGTATATAGTAATCTGGATTCTACTAAGGCAAAATACATAGTTTTTAAAATGGGCATATAAAATATTTATGAAGTATTTGTAAAGTAAACTTCGAAGATTTTTTGTCACATTCACAATATGTAGGTTCCATTGTAAATGACTATCAATTGTAATTCCCAAATAGAGCTTTTCATTTACAGTCATTTGTTTCGAGCTTCTGTCATGTGTCACATAATATTAATATATGTATGTCATATGTTATTGGTATATACCAATGATGTATGACAAGACATATGACGTAGATATATTAATATTATGTGACACATGATAGAAGCTCGAAACGAGTGACATTCGATGAAAAGCTCTATACTTTAAAGAATGACCAGACTGAATATGTTAATCAATACGTCCTTCATTGGATAATATCAGTGCTTCTTAGTTAGGCAGACTTGTTTTATAAGATCCAAAAAGCAAAAATAATGTTTTTCTGAAGTTAACAGTTAATTGTTTGTGTGCAAATCAATCAAAACAGTTTTTTAAATCTTTTTCAGCCAATAATTTTAGGTTCTCCCAATTATCTGCAGTATACAGTACAGCTGTGTCATCTGCATAACTAATAATTTTACCTTTTAATTTCATAGACAGTAAATTATTAACATAAATTATAAACAACAATGGGCCAAGAATTGTCCCTTGCGGAACACCGTACTTAACCAAATTTCCCTCACTAATATAGAATCGTTCCTTGCGGAACACCATACTTCACCACCTTTCCCTCACTAATACTTTCATTTATTTTTACCCTTTGTACCGTTGTCTAGGTAACTTTCAAAAAATCTTAAAACGTCTCTGAAACCTACTTCAGCTTAAGTTTTCAAGAGTTGCTTTATAGTTTACTGCGGCAAAAGCTTTAGCCAAGCCTAAAAATACACATAATGTGGGCTTTCCTCTATCGACTGAATCATAAATGCAACCCAATAGTGAAGCAATTGCATCATCTGACCTCTGCCTTCAACAAAGCCAAATTGATTATTAGAGATGATTTTATGTAAGTCTAAAAATTTTAACATTCGAGTTTTAATAGCTTTTTCCATAATTTTTGCAAGGCTAGACATTAGTGAAATTGGGCGGTAATTTTGACTTAAATCCTTATTTCCTTATTTATATACAGGTTTGATAATTGCGTCTTTAAATTCTGTTGGACATTTTCCAGTTTCAATAATGTTATTTAATAAATATGTTAAAGGAGCTACAATTTCTTCTGCCACTTCTTTTAATATTTCTGCCTTTCATAAATCAGGTCCAGGTGCTTTATTCAACTTAAGGGATTGAATAATCGTTATAACTTCACCTTCAGTTATTGGATCAAAGAAAGCACTTTGAGCAACAGATTCTAGTCGGATAATTGGATGGCGGTTTTTTTTATATGTTAGCCAGTCAGGCCCGGCCCCAGGGGTGGGCGAACTGGGCGGACGCCCAGGGCGGCGAATTCAGGGGCGGCAAATTTTAGAGGAGAGCCAATTTTTTAAATTGCAGAAATAATAGCTTATGGTTTTAATATTATAAACAACAATATTATTAACAAGAGCGGCAAAAATGCAACTGTAAAAACGAGAATTAAGTAACTGAAACAATAAAAATTGCAAGGTTTATTCGACGGAAAATCGACAACACCGCCTTCTTCTTCATCGCATAGAAATAGTAGGATCAGAACTAAACTAAATTCACTGAAATTCACTTAAAATTAACTTTACTGAAATTGGATTTAATAATTAGAAACATATGGCTGAAGCTTTGTCCAGCCACGCTAACTAAGTCTCCAGCTCATCTAAAGTGACAGCGACAGTGGGTAGAACTAGCAATTAGACTAGAATCGGGCAAAATCGTAAATGAAGAAACACAAAAAGTTCTAAATTCAGAAACTGTCCATTGGAAAAATGTAATACAACGACTTATATCAAAAATACAGTTCTTAGCCCAACAAAGTCTTCCATGGATGGGCGATTCTGATAAAAATTTTCATCAAAACAATGGTAATATTTTTAAGCTTTTTGAGCCCTTTAAAAATTTTGATTCTGTTTTACAAGAGCACATTAGGAGAATAACTAATGGGAGTAACAAGCAGCATCACTACATGGAAAACGTATTTAAAACGAAATTATTCAACTCCTCCATGACCAAATCAAAAATAAGATTTAAAACTTTTTGAAATCAGCAAAGTATTATAGCATAATTTTAGATTGTATATCTGATATTGCTGGGGTGGAAGAGATGACTATTGTTGTACATTTTGTCGATTTAGGTTCTTGTTCACAAAGTGTTAAAATTGAAGAACATTTTCTTGGATTTGTGCCTGTAGTGGAAACCACTGGCTTGGAAGTTACAGAGTCCCAGAATGAATTGGGAATACCTTTGGAAGATATGAGAGGACAAGTGAATGATAATGGGGCAAACATGGAAGTGAAGAACTTTGGAGTTCAAAACAGAATTCTGAAAATGAATCCTAGAGCATTTTTTGTCCCATGTTCTAGCTATTCACTTAACACTGCTAAAGCCTCACAGTTTTCAGTTTCTTTCTTTTCCTTATTGGAAAAATTTACAACTTTTTCTCAGCATCTATTCATCGTTGGACTATGCTGAAAAATCATATTTCTAGACTAACATTGAAACCTTTGTCCGAAACTAGATAGGAAAGTAGAATAATTGATGAAATTGCTCTTATTAGATACCAAATTGAAGAAATTTACGATGCTCTTGTAGAAATCACTGTGAATAAAAACAACGATAAAATGGTTGCTCATGAGGCAAGCTGTTTGGCAAATCAAGTCCGTGATTTTACTTTTCTTTGCTCTGTGGTAATATGGCACGACATTTTACTTCACATCAACGTAGTCGCGTATTCAGAGTATTGATATGGGAGCGTATCACGCTATAAGTTTATTAGAAAAATCGGAAATCTATTTTAAGTCTCTCAGAAATGACTTAAAATTCCAGTGCTATTTGACAGACGCAAAAGAGCTCATAAAAGTTAGAAATTGAGAACCCGAAAAGGAGGCACAGTAATAGCCAGAAGCAGGAAAGTGAAAAGACAATTTGGCCATGAGGCTGAGGATGAAAGTATGGACCTAGATCCAGAGACACGATATAAAGTTGACTTCTATTTAAAAATTATAGACACAACCGTTAATGCATTAAGTGATATATTTCAGCAAATGAAGAGCCATGATGAAATGTTTGAGTTTTTGGGTATACCAAGGGGTGCGCCCAGGGCGACAAAATCCCTAGGGCCGGGCCTGTAGCCAGTTGTTCACCAATAGTTAAAAAATAACTATTAAAGGTATTAGCGATATCCAAATCAGAGTTTATAATCCGATCACCCCCTACTAACTGTTTAACGCCAACAGAATTAACCTCAGTTCGGGTCAGTTCACGAATATCCTTCCACATATTTTTATTTTTACTATTGGGTTTATTAGTAATTTCGTTTTTAAAATATTCAGCCTAGGTATTTTTTATTAAATGTCATAAAATTTTTGTATTCTTGTTTAAGAATTTGTTCATGTGGTTTTTGAATAATTTTTTTATATAATTAGTCCAGAAAGCCACTGCGCATCCGCTAGGAAAAATATTCTAATTCGGATTTTTTGCACAATCTTACTCAAAAAGGACCCCTTTTAACAAATTTGCATGTTGTCAGGACCAAAAGTTGGTCAAACATTTTTTAAACGTTTTTTTTTTGTTTTTTTCCTAAAATTATTTTTTTTTTTCATGGAACAATTTTTTTTAGGTTTTTTTGGATCATTCCAAACAGAAAAGGTCTTTAGTATCTTTGCTCTAAAGTTAATAGTTTTTGACATATAAGCGATTAAAAATTGAAAAATTGCGAAATCGGCCATTTTTAACTCTCAAAAACTATGTGAAAAACTGAAAATTTGAATGTTACCAAGGTAGGTACATATTCTCTAAACATCGATTGATGAAATCCCGAAGAGTTTTTTGCAATACAATATCAAAAACCCCTTTGTTTTTAATTGCCAATTAAGCGTGCGCGACAATATTTTCCACCGTTGCATGTGTATACAGTATGGTGCAAATGAAAGTAATAAATTCGTTATTTCGTAAACCGGTGACTTTATGGAAAAATCCCAAAACAGGTCGGTTTTTATTTAAGTTTTTATATTGTGGCATATATAGTATACTATTGACGTCATCAATCTGGGCGTGATGACGTATTCGATAATTTTTTAAATGAGAATACGGGTCGTGTGCTGGCTCATTTAAAAGGTTTTTCAATTCTCTATTTAGTAATATAAACATGTACATAAGTATTTATACAGGGTGTCCAAAAAAATTTTATTAAACTAAATCATTTGGCAAATTGACAAAAAAATTAAATTATTGGACACCCTGTATAAATAATTATGTAAATGTTTATGTTACTGAATAGAGAATTGAAGAACCTTTGAAATGAGCTAGCACACGACTCCTATTCTCATTTTAAAAAAATCATCGATTACGTCATCACGCCCAGACGGATGACGTCACTAGTATACCATATATGTCACAATGTCATAACTTAAAAATAAAAATCGACCTGTTTCTTGATTTTTCCTTAAAGTCGCCGGTTTACGAAATAACGAATTTATTCCTTTCATTTGCACCATACTGCATACACATGCAACGGTGGAAAATAGTGTCGCGCACGCTTGATTGGCAATTAAAAAACAAAGCGGTTTTTGACATTGTATTGCAAAAAACTCTTCGGGATTTCATCAATCGATGTTTAAAGAATATCTACCTACCTTGGCAACATTCAAATTTTCAGTTTTTCACAGAGTTTTTGAGGGTTAAAAATGGCCGATTTCGCAATTTTTTAATTTTTAATCGCTTATATGTCAAAAACTATCAACTTTAGAGAGAAGTCACTAAAGACCTTTTCTGTTTGGAATGATCCAAGAAATCTAAAAAAATTTTGTTCCATGCAAAAAAAATACTTTTAGGAAAAAAACAAAAAAAAAAACGTTTAAAAAATTTTTGACCACATTTTGGTCCTGGCAACATTAAAATTTGTTAAAAGGAGTCCTTTTTGAGTAAGATTGTGCAAAAAATCCGAATTAGAATATTTTTCCTAGCGGATGCGCAGTGGCTTTCTGGACTAAATTTATTTTTTGTGTATTGATTTCATTATGCCAGACGTTATCCATTTTTTCCGTTTAACTTCAGTCTGTCTTATTTTTTTACATAAGTAGATTCTTTTATTTTATTTTGAAGTGTTGTTACAATTTTAGTTTCTTTATAGTTCTCTTAATTTGTTGTAATTAATGCAACTAGTCTTAAATGTATTCATATTTGTTTTACCAATGTTCATATTAAAGTTAAGTTCACCTATTGTACAGAAGCGATCAGTAGTAATATGTAAATATTAAATATAATATTTATATATTATAATTTAGTTACTATTAGGACATTTTCGTCGACCACGATGGCAGGCGGTTCGAGCAGTGAACCTCCTGACAAATGTAAATTTTCTGCTAAATTTACTTCAACAAGTGACATTAAATGTTTGGGTAATACCTGTGATGTTGTTGTGCACGTCAAGTGTTTTGATGCAATTTCGAAAGTTGTATTTGTCGATAAAAACTCGTTCTATTGTCGTAATTGTTCCGTTAATAAAGGGCATGGTTCTGCTCCAATGTGTGATAAGTTATCATGTGAAAAAGTTGTGTTGGAGAAGGAGATTGAATGTCTGTCACGAGAAAGGGTAGTTTTAAATAAGTACGTTTCTGAATTGGAATACACAAATAATCTGCTTAAATCAAAAACGCCGGTAAGTGACGATTTTCAAGTACAACCTTCTAATTCTACCAGTTCATTTTTACCAATTTTTACCAATAGGCCAGCAAAAAGTTACTCGGGTGCCTTGAAAATAAACAAGACTGGATGTGATTCTGTTTTGCTTGTAAGGTCAACGAACCAAAATATTACTAACGTACAGGTAAATAGCGATATTAAATCGAAAATTAACCTTTCTTCTACAAAAGCTACTGTCGATAGTACTAAGTTGGTAAAAAATGGAGTTTTGATTAACTGTAGCAACGCAACATCTTTAGAAAAATTAAAAGAGTGCCTTACCAAACAATTAGGAAATACTTATTCTGTTACTGAACCAAAGAAGTTAAATCCGAGATTAATGATTCGTGGCGTAAATGCAGCCTCTCTGGAAACAACAAGTTTTTTGCAAGACCTTATTACTTTAAATGATCTCAACGTAAATGAAGATGATATAAAAATAGTAACAAAAGTTAAGTTTAAGGAGCGTTTCAACGTCGTGTTGGAGGTTTCACCAGCTTTATACAAAGCGGTAATAGAAAGAGGTTTTCTGTATATAGGCTGGCTCAAATGTTATGTTAGTGAACACGTCAATATTGTAAAATGTTTTCAATGTTGTAAAGCCGGTCACCAGAAAAAAATTGTCTTAGTAATTTAGTATGCCCGAAATGTTCTGAATCTCATGAAATGAAAGATTGTACCAGTCAAACTATGTGTTGTAATAATTGTAAAACGTTAAACTTAAGATACAAACTTAATTTAGATACAGCTCATGTTGCAAACAGTTCAGTTTGTGGTTATTTACTAGGTAAAATTGAGCAACTTAAAACTAGAATTCAGTATGTCTAACAAAAAGCTAAAATTAGCTCATTTTAATACACGTTCTTTGTTTCCAAAATTTAACGTTTTCCTTGATCTAGTAAATGATCACAACTTTGATATTGTTTGCCTGTCCGAAACTTGGTTGACTTCGGATATCTCAGATCAGTGTATACATTCCGGGTTTTAAAATAAGAGATCGTTTACTTACAATGCTGTTTTAGTGTTTAACAGTTTAACAATAAATTTAAGAGGTAAATGTCTTGAATTCATGAAGCAGCATTATAAGAAATTTTTACTACAATCGCAGTAACGTTATTATTATTATATAGTATATTGTTGTCGTTATTGTTACCATTATTTTTGTTTTTATTTATCATTCTTATCATTTATCACATAACATCACAAATTATTTTCTTTATATTATTTTTCTAGTAGCCACATGACTATTTCTATCATTTCAGTATTATATTATTATTTTTATGTCGAATTATAAATTACTTTACATTCTAATTATTTCAAACTAACATTGTAAACTTGAGGTTAAGTGGAGTAGTTCTAGCTAGACTTCGCCTCATGTATCTCGTGTTTGTAAATTTTTACAGACTAAATAAAGGCAATTTATTATTATTATTGTCAAGTCCTTTGTACTTAAAGGACGTAAGTATTTGTAATGAAATAATACTCGATGTAAAATACTTTATTTTAAAGAATTATGCACATGGTTTCCATTTTCTATCGCAGTATTAAGTATGTGACCGCTGTCGTTCAGATGACAGTAGTACCAACCTACATTCATGGTTAAGGGAGTTTTACACGAACATAACACCTCCTCCCTTGACCATGAATTACAAAAGTTAACTAGAAGTAAAAGTACTTACAAATTCAGTCTGGTAACAGGTTTCCTTACTCTAGTGGAACGCCTTAAAATGGGTTCCTCAGTTTCAGTTTGAGCCCCAGGTACACTATTCGAACTTTCCATATTGTTTGAAATTTCGGATTCATCAGTAATCACTTCGGTAGGTGGTGGTGAGACACTGTGCTCTGGAATTGATGCCTCCCTCGGAATCAAATTGTGAGTAATGGTATCCGGAATGTAACATGTTGGATTATTTTGAGATGGAGTATATTCCCCAATTTGCCGTATTTGGTCTACATGACGTTTCCATGTTCTACCATCATCTAACTGAATTAAATAATGCAATAACCCTAATCTGAGTACAATAATGCCAAATTGCCATTTAGAATGAAAATAATCCCTCACGGAAACCCTAGTTCCTATATCAAAGTTTCTTAGACTCATATCAGTATAGGTAACTCTATCACTACATGAAGGTTTAAGTAAATCTAATCTATTCCTTATTTGTCTTCCTAACATAAGTTCTGAGGGACTTTTACCTGTAACTGTATGTGGGCTTCTGCGGTATTGCATAAGTAGCTTACATAATTCAAACTCCCTGTCATTTCCCTCACTTCGCATAGCCCTTAAACATTTTTTTAGTATTTGGACATATCTCTCTCCCTGTCCATTAGTTGCAGGATGGTAGGGTGCAGTAAATTTTTGTGTAATTCCATTATCTTTCATAAAAGTTCTAAACTCATGAGAGTCAAATTGTCTACCATTGTCTGTAACAAAAACTTTAGGAATACCAAAAGTTGTAAAAATTTTTCGGCAAATTTCAATAGTAGTTTTTGTAGTAGTATTTTTTGTAAAATGAATTTCAGGCCATTTACTGAAGGAATCTACCAATATAAAATAATAACCTCCATTGAAAGGTCCAGCGTAATCAGCATGCACTCGTTCAAAACAAAATTTTGGTGGCTCCCATATATGAGAATTATCTTTAATTGGGTTGTTCTTGTGCTTATTGCACTCTAAACAATTTTTACAAAGTGACTCAATATCCTGGTCTATGTGAGGCCACCAGCAATAACTACGAGCTAAAGATTTCATTCTAACTATTCCAAAATGTGCAGTATGTAATTCTGTCAAAATTTTATTTCTCAATTTAGTAGGTATAACTACTCTTTGTCCTCTCATAATAACATCAGATTGTAATGAAAATTCAGCTTGATTTATATTGAAGCTAAATCGTTTATCAACAGGTTTTCCTGTTTTTAACCCAACAAGTAATTTTTTTAAGGTATGATCATTTTTTGTATGAAAAGCTAGATCTCTAATATTTGTAGGCAAAGTTTCAATTTGATTTATTTCAAAAATATCTGGCTCATCATGTGTGAAATTTTGTTCTGATTTTATAGGTAGACGTGAAAGTGCGTCAGCATTGAGATGAGAATCTGTATTTTTGTAACGAATGTCATAATTCAAACCTTGTAAGAAAATTGCATAATGTTGCATTCTTGTTGCACTTAAAACTGGTAGGCTTTTATCAGGTGCAAAAATTTGAACTAACGGTTTATGATCAGTGAGCAAAGTAAATTTCCTAGCACATAAATAATTGTAAAATTTTTTTACTCCAAAAATTATGCTGTAAGCTTCTTTGTCTATTTGTGAGTACCTTTGCTGTGTAGTAGTAAGAGTTTGAGAAGCAAACTGTAAGGGTCTCTCTGTACCATCTGAAAAGATATGTGAAAGTACTGCACCTACCCCATAGGGTGATGCATCAGTTGCTAGGACTAATGGTAAATTTGGGTCATAGTGACATAAAACATTTCTAGAACAAATGAGTTTTTTTGCTTTGTCAAACGCAGTTTGACAAGTATTCGACCATTTAAAATTGACATTCTTTTTAAGTAAATTATTTAATGGTTGTAAAATTGTAGAAGTATCTTTTAAAAAACGTCTGTAATAATTAATTAGGCCACAGAAACTCCGAACTTGAGTTCTGTTTGTAGGTATTGGAGCATTTGCAATTGCAGTTACCTTATCTGCACTAGTAGACACACCCGTTTTACTCATCTTATATCCACAGTAGTCAATCTCGTCTTTGAAAAATTCGCTTTTATCCAAATTTATATGTAAATTATGTTCAGATAATTTCTTTAAAACTTGTTCAAGTCTTTGTAAATGTAAGGTATTATTTGGAGCTGTAATTCTTATATCATCCTGAAATATTGAAATACCATCTATTCCTTGTAGCATTTGCTCCATTAAACGTTGCCATTTGGCAGGAGCACTAGCAATTCCAAACATTAATCGATTTGGTTGAAATAAACCTTTATGGGTGTTTAATGTAAGTAAATGTTTCATTTCATCTTTTATTGGCAAGTGTAAGTAAGCTTTCGTAATATCTATTTTTGTATATTTGTCCCCACCTGCTAATTGGGAAAGTAGGTCATCTGGTGTAGGTAAAGGGTATTCATCCACTTCAATGCAAGGGTTTAATGTGATTTTAAAATCACCACAAATGCGTATGTCCCCATTTTGTTTAACTACAGGAACAATAGGAGTTGCCCAGTCCGAAAATGCTACTTTCTTTAAGACTCCCTGATTTACTAAGGACTCTAATTCTGCCTCAACTTTAGGGCGTAATGCAAAAGCTACAGGACGGGCCTTACAAAATTTTGCTTTAGTACCAGGTTTTAGATAAATTTCAGCCTCTAACCCTTTTATTTCACCAACTGACTTTTCAAATAAATGTTTATATTTATCTAACAAAGTTGCAATTTCAAAATTTTCATGTAGAATTGTATTTACCTGATGTAAATTGATTTCCAGAGCATGTATCCACTCTCGACCAACCAGTGAGTAGCCATCACCATCCACCACATACAACTTTAGAGTGTGCTTTAATTCCTGGTGCTCAACCTCCACTGAAACTAAACCTAAAACATTCAAATTATTTTTGCAGTATGTAGTTAATTTAACATCCGATTTTTGTAATTGTAATGCAGGAAAATATTTTTCAAATATATTTTTATTTATGATTGTAACAGCAGCGCCAGAATCAATTTCAAAATTTAAAATATTACCATTCACTTTTAAATTTATAAAAAATTTATCTTTGCAATTTCCAGCATTTACTTCTAAGACCTCTTGAGCAGAGTTTACTGAATTTACTTGCCTGTGTGAATTTTGTTGTGCCTTTAAACAAACTTTTTGAATGTGTCCGACGTTTTTACAAAAGTTACAGATTAAATGCTTTTTATTACATTTATCGGCTAAATGCGAGGTGTCTCCGCATCTATAACAAGCCCTATTACGGTTATTTGACATTGTAAAAGTATTATTAGGAGAGCTACTATGATTATTTACTGTATTATTATCATTAAATTTACTAGTGTTTGTATTTTTATGAAAACTTTTTGCTTTCGCATTTAAAACATTTATACTAGCCTGATTGTAATTATTGTTGTGAGAAAATTGATTACTATCCTTTTCTGAAGTTTCCATGCTTGCTGCAATTTCTACGGCTCGGTCCAAGTCCAATCCCTTTGTTTCTAATAGTCTGGCTTGAATCCTCTTTGACTGTAAACCAAAAACAAACTGATTTCGTATAGCACTTTTTAAATATGTGGAAAAGTTGCAGTTTATGGCAAGTTTCTGTAGAGAATGTAGGTATTCTTGTATACTTTCGCCTTCTGCTTGTCTTTTTGATTGAAACCTAAATATTTCAGCAATTTCAAGTGGTGCAGGGTTGTAAAAATTATCCATTAACTTAACTGTATCCTCATATGACTTGTCTTCAGGGACCTCTGGAGCTAGTTTATCGCACAGTGTATCGTATGCTTCCGACCCCATGTAATGTAGTAAATAGGGCAATTTCATTTCCTCTGGAATTTTAAAAACTTTGTATGCTCCTTCCAGCCGTTTTACCCACCTGGACCATTTTGTAGCTGTCTGGTTAAAAGGTTCAACGGAAAACTGGAATGTAGAAACTTGTGTAGACATTACTGGAGCTGTAGCAGGTGCAACTATCGCAGTTGTAGTCGAGGAACTCGTGTTTGTACCGGCTGTAGTTGGAACGTTGTAGTTGATGTAGTGTCTGTAATATTTGTATCCCATCCTCGTCGCCAAATGTCAAGTCCTTTGTACTTAAAGGACGTAAGTATTTGTAATGAAATAATACTCGATGTAAAATACTTTATTTTAAAGAATTATGCACATGGTTTCCATTTTCTATCGCAGTATTAAGTATGTGACCGCTGTCGTTCAGATGACAGTAGTACCAACCTACATTCATGGTTAAGGGAGTTTTACACGAACATAACAATTATTATTATTATTTATTATATTTATATATTACAATATTTACATATTGTAATATGTAAATATAATAAATGTCATAATAGTAACTAAAGAAATACTGCTAAGTAAGACTTCAGATTAGAAAAAGTTAGTTTAGGTTAGAAATAAGTTACTTATTATTCGATCAGTAAACAAATCGTAATGTTGCTCGTTGCTTGTTTTTATGCTAATCGAGCATAAAAAAATTGTACCATTTTGGAATAATAATGATATAAAAACAACCAAGTGTTTTATTTATATGTATTTAGGAAATAATATATCATATAGCTCCATAGTGGAGCAAAGGGCACATCAGCGTTTCAGTAGCAAAATAGTAAAAGCAAAAGGTTTGATGGTAAGGTTGCTAGCCTCACCAGTCATTGCTCGAGTGCCATCTTGAGCGTTAAATTATCCAATCATTATTATTATTCAATCTATTATTACTATGAACAGCATAGGTGACAGAACACATCCCCGTCTAACTCCTTTTTTAGTATTTATTTGTTCGGATAGTTCACCTTGGTGCTCAACTCTTGCAGTACATTGGTCGTTAAGGAGCCTTATTGTCCTAATATATTTGTCTGATATTCCGTAGTGTTTCAGTATATTCCACATCATGTTTCGGTTAATTGAAGCAAACGTTTTTTCAAAGTCTATAAAATTAATAAAAATTTCTCCATTTTTTCCCGTTAGCTCTTCCAAAATGATTCTTAAAGTGTTTACATGATCTATACATGAGTTGTTCGGCCAAAATCTTGCTTGGTTCATTTTAAGTTTTTCATTTATGGGGTCTTTATTCATTCCAGGATGATCCTCGCAATTATTTTACTAGCAACATTTAACAGGGTGATTGATCTCAAATTTTCACATAAAGCAAGGTAATCTTACTATCATTCCATTCTATAGGTATTTTTTTAATCAGTCCATATTTTTTCAGTAATAGATAAAACATATCCACTGAAAGAGTTAAGTGTCCCTTCATTAATTCTGCTGGTATTCCATCTACTTCTGATGCTTAGTTGTTAAATGTTTTATTGCATGTCTTATTTCGTCTCTCGAAAATTCTTTTTCATTTATGTTCAACACTTCAATTCTTTCTATTTCTTCTATAACTATATTGAATTCCATGTCCTCATCCTACAATTCTGCAAAAAATTTAGTCCATATTTCGTTGTGTTAGAATAACAAGGTTCTATCTGCAATTTTTTTAAAATTGAGATTTTTATGTAACTTGGCTCTATTTTATGTTCTTTACCTTAATATGATCCTAGCACCGACATCTATTAACATGTGGCTGAAATACGTAAGTTACAATGTTCTATCTCAGAGAATTTTAAATGTTGATAAGTTAACAAGCTTCTAACTGACATAAAAAACAGTCAACTAAGTACACAAGGTCCTATCTGCAAGAACTGAAAGTGTTTATAAGTTAATAATAAGACTTTATTAAACAACTAGAAGTTGTTTTATTGTATACTAATTGTTAAACAAAGGTATGTGTGGAAAATAGAACTTGATTAAATAAGTTTAATTCATTTCTCAAATCAGAACTCCTTTGTATTAACTATTGAAGTAACCTTTTACTGTTAATAAAAATATATGTATTTTTTAAAAAATTTACATTGTTAACACATAAAAGTGGCGACAATAGTAAAATAAATATATAACATAGAAACTTTAAACAGTCATAACTAAAAATGGCACCTGAGGCAGTTAGAACCTTGTTATTCTGACACAACGATTTCTGCTACTTCTTTTTGTCTTGTAAGTATATCTCCTTCTTTCCCTTTTATTTTTGTAGCTCCTTCAGTCTTTTTGATATTGTGTGTAGTATCTGTGTGTCATGTATTTGGGCTGTTGCTTCTGCAATTTGTTCTATGTCCAACCTTTTGTCCAATCTAGCTCGTTTGTACCTCCCTATTTTTTTCTTTGTAATCTTCCTATAGTACTCTTCATCTTATGGGTAGGAAATAATAGATAAGATAAAAACTCAACAATTTATTATTTCTATTTATTAATTAGTAAGTCATCTTTATTTTTTGACAATAATGGTAAATATAAATCAAAATAAATTATATTTAATGTACTAATTAAATTAAATATGAAATTATCATCCCTTGAAACTTCAACAATGAGACAATTATCCTCGTGTTTTGAATATATGCATAATTTAGCTGTTTTTAAATTGCACAGTGCAAGGCCTAATTGTATTTGCCCATAATAGGCATGTTTAGTTTTTAAGCATATATTTTTTTCTTCATCCACACACAGGAAATTTAAAGTGTTCATAAACTCATAAATTCCACTAGTTTTTCCTTGTAAAGGACACTTTATTTCTATCAACTGCACCTCTCCATTTTCTTTTATAAATCCATCTGGACTAAATGCCAGATGAGGGCTATTATGACTAATAATTAACCCTGTTTCATATAAAATGAAATTATATTTTTCCTCTAAACATTCCTTAGCAATTTTTTTCACAGTTTTTACCATACCTGGTAGCATGATTTCCAGCGAATTTAGGAAACATTATTTTTAATAATTTTGTTTCCCAGGATGTATTCTTGCCACAATAATATGTGAGTAATAGTACAGCAACAGTTCGGCCTATTTCCCCGTGTTAAATCCCATAAGAAATCGCTAAGGTCCATTCTGGTCATTTTTGTCTCGTTTTGCGACTGCGCATGCGCGAAGGCTCGTAGGATCGTCTCGTGTGACGGCTTGTTGGAAAGGGGAGGGGTAACGAATATGGGGTAAGCGCAAAGACATGGCATCGCATACGCTGTTATTTGTGTCTTCTTTTGAATCTAAATTTATAACACCACGCCCGTTTTTATGAATATTTCTAGGCAGCATATGTCTCTCATAAATTTAATAAGGTAATGTTTTGCCATACTTCATTATATTTGTATTTGTTAAAGCGTGATGAGGAAGGATTAGTTTGTGTGAAATAAAGACATCTGCATGTCTTAATAATAACCGCCAAGGTTTTTAATATCTAAAAATAACTTATCCCAGTCTAATCAGCATCCGGACATACCAGATGAGGGAGCAAGGACCAACTGTGGGAGTGAACATTCGGACTAAAAATTTCATTAAATCATTAACATATTTAAAGCATAGGCCTCTTCTTTCCATCTCTCGCAAAGTATAATATACAGGGTATAGTCAGAAAGTCAAACCAATTCTTCTTTCCGTCAGTCGAAAAGTATAATATACAGGGTGTAGTCAGAAAGTCAAACCAATTTTTCTTTCCGTCTGTCACAGAGTATAATATACAGGGTTTAGTCAGAAAGTCAAACCAATTTAATATATACCATTCTTACGGCCAAACCAACAAATATCCACCGTCTTCTACGATTGAATACTACTATACATGAATCTCCAGCCAATCACACACCTGTTCCTTACAAAGAACATATACCATTCTTGCAGTATTGCCAAACCAACACACATCCACCGTCTTCTCTGATTCCCAGGATCGCCCTCCAATCATACACCTGTTCCTTATAAAGAGCATATACCATTCTTGCAGTATGGCCAAACCAACACACATCCACCGTCTTCTCTGATTCCCTGGATCGCCCTCCAATCATACACCTGTTCCTAGAGACATATACCATCCTTACGGCCAAACCAACAAACACCCACCGTCTTCTATGATTGAACACTACTATACATAAATCTCCATAAAATCGTGATTGTGAGTTGCATACTTTAGTTTATCTAAGGCAAGTCGGGTAATACTATGTAGGTTGGTATTATACTTCTCAGGTAAAAATGGGATTATCTGTTTTATTATAATAACCGTTTAACAATATAGCATAGTACAAACAATTGTTTGATATATAGATACGACGTATATGTTGACATAGAAAATGCATTTAATATAGAAAAAATAAGTTGTATTATTGAAATAGAAAAATACATGTACTGTATTTTACCTATGCCCATAAACAAATTTACACTACATAGACTAAAAAAAGGTTAGCAAGGACACTCAAGCAGTAAGTAATGGTTAAGTATAATATGTAAACGTTAATAAAATAATGTTAGAATCTAAGCGATGGAATGTGTGTAAAGCGATTTATAAAAAATTATGTAAGCATGCAATGAATGAAAGGTAGCCAATTCGGTCGAACATAAATTTGTTGAAAAAACAAAAAATATATTCTTAACAGCGGTCACCAACGTGAAGGTATGACTACGTCGACCGCCATGTTAGTAGGGGTGATGGTTAGTAGAAATGAAATATTTTACATTATATGATAATATATTTAATAACGACAATATACTTAACTTACTTACTAAGGTCACTCTATTACTTGGTTTAGTAGACATCTTTTTATTGATCTGTTGGACATCTTTTATCTATTCTTATTAATGTTAAAACACCGATACTTTGGTATCAATTCATTCGTTACTAAGTTCTATAGTATTCAAAAATGAATTATTAGGGGGGAAATAACTCTAGGTTATCTAATCTTAAAACTAGGGATTTTCCGACTCCTGTTTTGTGACAGGCTATCGAAGACTTAAAACTAAATCGGGGAAAGAAGACCATTAAGTTATCGTTTGTCTTAACTTGGAGGCTACACGAGCAACGGTTCCAGAGTTAACTAGAACGGCTCATTATTTTGCCAGTGGTCCATATCAGATATCTTTTTAGTGGGCATAACTAAACATCTTTTTATATGGGTTAATCTTAATAATAATATTTCATTTAGAGATAATATATACAAAACTACGATCTACTAGAATCATCATATGTTAAAAAAAACGATGAGTGCAGGAAAGGTTGAGGAATGTAGTAAAAAGGGTCTGTTCCAGATATCAGTATGTTAGCTGTAATAAATAAAGTTTTAAAAATTACAATATTCAATCATCTAAATAATCTTAGTGGCGTAAAAACGATTAGTGGGAGGGTGATAAGAGGATTATATTATTAAAAAAACGTCTAATTCTGATGTACTTATCAATATTGCAGTTGTAATAAATAAAGTTTAAGACTATATTCAATCAGCATCCATCTTAAAGTCAATCGAATCATCAATGGTAAATGTTAAAATAAGTTTATTAAAATTTTTGTCTTAAATCTAATCAACATCCATCTCAAGAGTATCAATTAAATAGTGCCCAAAGGGAAGCGTATCATAAGAACCCTGAACGTGTTGTCTTTTATCATCATTGGAGCTGAGCGCAATCTTGCTTTGAGTTATAGAATAAACTTGGTGTTTATCAGAGCGTATAAGATTTTGCGTGGCAGTCTTTGTTGTGAAGGTATCTAAACATTCTAAGTAGTCCTCAAAAGTAATTTTAGTATTTACTACAGATTTCTTTATCCCCTTCGCCTTCTTTGTAACACCATAATTTCGTATAATATTATCAATCTCATCATCCTCATACTCTTGTTCTTTCAACTTCCCCCTCAGCTTTTCAATGTCATTATCTGTGCTAGCTGCTTTTGTCGTGTATAATTTCGATCGGAGTCCTATGTAATCGGTCATAATGCAGCCATTATTCTCATCTTTCATTATGCCCAATACCTTCTTATTAACCAGATGGATGTTGTAAATATTATCTTTAGGATAGTCTGAGGTATCAAAATATTTATAGCAATCATGTATCATTGCTTCATACGGGTCTTTTTCCCGTATCTCCACAATCACCGAATCTGTATCTGTATAGCAGGTCGAAAAGTTTTCTCCGAACCTGCTAGCTAAGTAGCCATATTGGAAATCATATATGGTTGTTTTCGCCAAATCTAAAATACTCATTCCAACATAAATCGGTTTAACTAACCATATTTCCGCTCTATGCATCTCAACAGCAATCAAATTTTCATTAAAGATAGTGGCGTTTTTAAACAGGGGGCTACTTATTCTAGCTTCAGCTCCATAACGACCCTCCCACTCTGTCAGCAATTTAATATCAACGCGCCTGCGCACACACTCTAAAGTCTTACCGAACACTGCATTGTTCATAAGCTTAAACAGATTCTTTTCAAACTCATTTTTTGCTGCCTTCCGGAGATTTGTATTCAAGTCGATGTATGACTTTAACCAAGGAGACTGCTTAAATTTCAGGACTCGATGAATCTTTTTTAGTATTAATCCATGAGCTAGCGCTTGCTTCAAGGCCCTGTAATGAATTACATATATTTCTTTATCATGAAGGGTAGCCATTAATTTGGTCAGCTCTCGCGGACGTTTAGGAGGTTTCATAGTTTTCGGGTTTAAGGATTGGGGACAAAATGGGATGTCTTTATGACGATCATGGAGATGTTGAGGGTACTCCAGGTCGACCTCGAGAATGCACCCTTCAGAAGAATCGTCCGGAATACTAAGAACGTCGATGTCAGTATCAGTCCACTCAAAACCTCCAAATGGAAGATATTGAGACATTGCCCACCCATATTGATTATTGACATCGAAATACATCAGATAAGAGTCGGGCTTAGATGGGTCGTAAGATACCATGTACTTGTTATTAGCATGAACACGACGTTTCGAGCAAACTTTACTCAAACCACCACGAATGCCACGCTCCACAAACAAATGCATGTCTGGATCAGTTAAAAGTTCAAGTTCCTGTTTTGTATACTTAAGCATTGCATCCCACGTGAATCCAGGTAGAGTAAAGTAATGAGCGGGGTCAAGATTATATGTTTCGAGACAACTGGAGCGGAACCGCTCAAAAACATCGGCAAGAAGAAGAAAGAAGGTCCGGAGACATTCAGCCGACCTTGCAAAATCTTTAAGAATAATGTGGTGTATTTGTAACAGTACAACTGAAAATGGTTAACATAGAAGATTTTCGTTGTTGTCGTTTTTTTTTTAAAGTGGATGTCAAAATGTTAAAAAATACCTCGGAAAATATGAAAAATACCCGAAAAATTACGAAAAATGTTAAAAATACTTGCAAAATTCAAAAAATAGATGGATAATAAGAGAGTTCAGAAAAATATCTGGAAAATATGAAAAATACCCGAAAAATTACGAAAAATGTTAAAAATACTTGCAAAATTCAATAAATAGATGGATAATAAGAGAGTTCAGAAAAATATCTGGAAAATATGAAAAATACCCGAAAAATTACGAAAAATGTTAAAAATACTTGCAAAATTCAAAAAATAAATGGATAATAAGAGAGTTCAGAAAAATATCTGGAAAATACAAAAAATGAACGGAAAATGTGACAAATACCTGGGACTCTGCTGCTAATCATACATATTTTATTTATCAATAATTATCTGGATGGTGGGTAATTACAAAATAAGTAATATTATTGAGTAGGTATATATATAACCAAATAAGCGGTATCTTAAATTATTTGAAAAATAAAAAGGAACATTGAAATCCTATCTCAAACTGGATCTTAAGATTTACACTAGAAATTTTAATTCATGATTAGATTAAATAACAAGGTTTATAGAAATATTGAACACACGTATACATATTACTTTTGTATGAGTTTTCCAACACTTTAATTTTATATCTTGTGTTATTTCTTCCATTCACAAATATATATGGAGGTTTTACCCTGATTATGACGTCTTGCCTTTTCGCTATTTTACTGATTTCATTATATGCTGTGTCGTTTTTGCTTGTAAGATGGTTGTTTCATAACTCGTGTGCTCTTATATTTGTAATTTATTTCCTGGTTCTTGGTTTGACTTTCTACCTACACCATGTATATTATACTTTGTTACAGACGGAAAGAAGAATTGGTTTGACTTTTTGACTATACCCTGTATATTATACTTTGCGACACATGTAAAGAAGAAAAATTGGTTTGACTTTCAGACTACACCCTGTATATTATACTTTACGATAGACGGAAAGAAGAATTGGTTTGACTTTCTGACTACCCACTGTATATTACACTTTTCGCCAGACGAGAAGAAGAGGCCTTTGCTTTAAATATGTTAATGATTTAATGCTATTTTTATACCGAATCATCACTACCACTGTTGGCCGTTGCTCCCTCATCTGGCATGCCCGGATGTTGAGTAGACTGCCAGATGCTTAAGTTATTTTTAGATATTAAAACCTCGGTGCTTAGATCGGCAGATGACAAGCAGATGTCCTCATTTCGCACGACGGTTTCTGCATAGTTATATTCTTCGCAAAAAACACCAACTGTGTTTCTCACAGTGTGTGGTATCTTTTTTAATTATGTCTTAATGTCCGCTTTACGACAACTTTGCATGAGAAAAACCAAGAAATGAGTTCCCACAATATCATCTTTCTTAATTTATCACAATTGCCAGATGTTCCTCATTTCGCACGAAGAAAATATATATCAAACAGGATGCTGACTAGATTAGCCGGTGTTCGGTCTAAAAATAGCTATCGATCAACATCGTCAAAAATGATATGGTGGGGTTAATATTCTCGTATCTTTATCCTATTTAAGGCAAATTAGTGGAGCTCCTCATTAGTTTATCGTGAATTATAATACGTGTAGTAAGTGTAATAAATCGTTTTCGCGCTCGGATAAGCTGTCGCGACGTAGGAACATATGTAAATACGGAAATGTAAATAGTGATAATAAGCTTAATGGTGATTATTATATTCCCGAAAAAAAGATTAAGACCGCTTAAATTGGAAGTGATATATGGATGTGTTTTAAAATTGACGCATGCGTTTAAATCAGAATCGCATCTTATCGTTTTAGTAGTGATAAAAACTGGATTATAATTGATCTTTAAAACATGTTAAACCCAAAGTTTTGAACATTTTGAGTGAATATCTACATCAGCACAATACGATTAAGGTAAATTTTGAAATACTTGCTATTTATCTAAAACCTGACACCCATCTATCAGATATCAAGTCCATGAACACATGCAATAAATTATAACTATCAGCACTGAACTGGATGAAGTATTTGATGATTTCAATAAATATGTTAAATACAGCACTTTTACATTGATTCTTATGAGAAAACACGCACAAATCTACTCATTTCAGGGGCCTTTTGAGCATAACGTATCAGCGTTCAGTTTTCCGTCCGACCGAAGTTTAATAAATACTTGACGTATCTTGTATTTTCTCATTCTGTTTCAGATCTTCCTTCAGTGCTTTGGTAAATCATTTACGTGTGCTCCGGTGTGTGGTAAATTTTGAAAATTTTGATTTTTTTTTAATTTCTGATGACCTTTTCATAATTTTTGTTTTAAATAGACAATTTTAGAAAATTTTATTGATAATTTAATATTATATTTTTTAGTTTTCATTTAACATGTTGGCTAAACTTATTCTGTATATTTCATCCATCTTGGGGTTAATATCTGACAATTATAATGATAAAAAGTTAAGAAAAGGGTTGGTAGAGTGTAAAAAAGCGATTAAAATGATTCATAATAGAATGAGGTTTGCAAAGACGATTGGCGAAAAGCACCACCTCGAAGCCCAGATGCGACTGGTGAAAACGTTAAGAAACCAACTAAACGCCGAACAGAAGAAGGGGGCGGGACTAAAAACTCTACCGGAGACTGCAAAGCGTAGGGTACAATGGGATGACTCTTTATCTACATTTAATTCAAGAATTCAGACTGGAGTTATTTCGAACCTTAAACACAAGGACCCGGGCAGTTTCCTGGTTGATTGTAAAGCTCTGTTCAAGCGACGAATCCAAAATGCTTTAAAAAATAACGCTGCAGTGAAAGTTAACATAGCATTTGGAGGAGAGTTCGAGATTGCTCAAGGCGATAAGATTATAAATGAAACCAAGTACTTTACTACTTCAAACTCAGCCATTTATAGAGACACCAATCTTGATGAATGGTTCGAGAAAAAAGTAGTGGAACCCATCAACAGAGACTTGGAAGAATTCCAAGAGAGAGATAGTGGCTGGGCACTAAAAGCGGTTGTTAACCTGGGGGTTAATATAAACAAATTTACGCCACAGCTTGGTTCCTCATACATTGAACTTCCCTCTCAGATAAAAAGAAAACAGGCGTGCATTAATGTTAAAAACGATGACGAGGCATGCTTTGCATGGGCTGTCATATCGGCGTTATATCCTTGTCGGAGTAACTCTGATTTAATGTCATCTTACCCACATTACTCGCCCATATTAAAACTTAAAGGTATTCAGTGGCCAATGACCATCAAACAGATTCCAAATTTTGAAAAGCAGAATAATATATCGATCAATGTATACATTTTGAAAAAGGAGAAAAAGAACTATACGACCCTCCCAACCTTCCTAACAAAAAACAAGAAGGATAAACATGTGAATCTGCTTTTGTTACAAGATAATTATGACGAGCAAGGTCCCATTAGATATCATTACGTTTGGATAAAAAATCTATCTCGCCTCCTTTCCAAGCAGCTTAGCAAAGAAGATGGGACAAAATATTTCTGTGATGGCTGCCTCCATTACTTCCGATCACAAGAAAAGATTAATGTTCATAAGACATGCTGCAATGGGCGATCAGATGTTATCTGTGATAGGTGTTTACAACCATTTTCATCGTATACACAGTTAGAAGCTCACATCAACGATTATGAAAGAATAAATGAAACAGCCATTAAAATGCCTGAAGAAAGCCATAAAATGTTAAAATTTAAGAATTTCAGGAATAAACTAAAAGCTCCCTTCGCCGTATACGCAGATCTCGAAAGCGTTCTGGAACATAGTGCGGAAAAGACTACCTATCAAAAACATATACCTGCTGCCGTTGGGTATTACTTTAAATGTTCCTATGATGATTCTCTGTCATTTTACAAATCATATTGTGGAAAAGATTGCATGAAATGGTTCGCAGATGAACTAAATCAGCTTGCTGAGGATGTTTCTACGGTGTTTATGTGTCCATTTGATATTAATATGACCTTTCAGCAAGAGAGTGATTTTCAAGCAGCCACTCATTGTCATATTTGTGAGCAGCGCTTCTCCCCCAGGGATAAGAAAATGCGAGACCATAATCACCTGATCCCAGAAAATAATTATAGATTTGCAGCTCATGAAGGGTGTAACATTAATTACAAAGATGCTCACACTATCCCTGTGATATTTCATAACCTCAGCGGATATGATGCCCACTTCATTGTTACTGATATTGCTACTCACATCAATGGCCCCGTAGATCTTCTTCCTATCACTAAGGAAAAATATATATCTTTCACTAAACACATTAATGATGCTCGAATTAAATTTCGTTTCATTGCTAGTTTTCGATTTATGGCGTCTTCTCTCGATAAGCTCTCTTCTTATTTGACCGAATATCCTAATCTCCGCTCTCAATATGTTTTCCTTCCCGAGGAGCAGTTCATTCTTCTTACTGCTAAAGGTATCATGCCTTATGATTATATTGATTCTTTTGATCGCTTTATTGAAACATGTCTGCCGTCTATCGAGTCTTTTTATAATAAACTTGAGGATAAACCTTGTCCTCGCCGCCATTATCGTCGCGCCCTCCAAGTCTGGTCCTCATTCTCTTGTTCTTCTCTCGGAGATTACGTCGATCTCTACATGAAAACAGATATTCTTCTTCTTGCCGATGTTTTTGAGCGGTTCCGCTCCAGTTGTCTCGAAACATATAATCTTGACCCCGCTCATTACTTTACTCTACCTGGATTCACGTGGGATGCAATGCTTAAGTATACAAAACAGGAACTTGAACTTTTAACTGATCCAGATATGCATTTGTTTGTGGAGCGTGGCATTCGTGGTGGTTTGAGTCAAGTTTGCTCGAAACGTCGTGTTCATGCTAATAACAAGTACATGGTATCTTACGACCCATCTAAGCCCGACTCTTATCTGATGTATTTCGATGTCAATAATCAATATGGGTGGGCAATGTCTCAATATCTTCCATTTGGAGGTTTTGAGTGGACTGATACTGACATCGACGTTCTTAGTATTCCGGACGATTCTTCTGAAGGGTGCATTCTCGAGGTCGACCTGGAGTACCCTCAACATCTCCATGATCGTCATAAAGACATCCCATTTTGTCCCCAATCCTTGAACCCGAAAACTATGAAACCTCCTAAACGTCCGCGAGAGCTGACCAAATTAATGGCTACCCTTCATGATAAAGAAAGATATGTAATTCATTACAGGGCCTTGAAGCAAGCGCTAGCTCATGGATTAATACTAAAAAAGATTCATCGAGTCCTGAAATTTAAGCAGTCTCCTTGGTTAAAGTCATACATCGACTTGAATACAAATCTCCGGAAGGCAGCAAAAAATGAGTTTGAAAAGAATCTGTTTAAGCTTATGAACAATGCAGTGTTCGGTAAGACTTTAGAGTGTGTGCGCAGGCGCGTTGATATTAAATTGCTGACAGAGTGGGAGGGTCGTTATGGAGCTGAAGCTAGAATAAGTAGCCCCCTGTTTAAAAACGCCACTATCTTTAATGAAAATTTGATTGCTGTTGAGATGCATAGAGCGGAAATATGGTTAGTTAAACCGATTTATGTTGGAATGAGTATTTTAGATTTGGCGAAAACAACCATATATGATTTCCAATATGGCTACTTAGCTAGCAGGTTCGGAGAAAACTTTTCGACCTGCTATACAGATACAGATTCGGTGATTGTGGAGATACGGGAAAAAGACCCGTATGAAGCAATGATACATGATTGCTATAAATATTTTGATACCTCAGACTATCCTAAAGATAACATTTACAACATCCCTCTGGTTAATAAGAAGGTATTGGGCATAATGAAAGATGAGAATAATGGCTGCATTATGACCGATTACATAGGACTCCGATCGAAATTATACACGACAAAAGCAGCTAGCACAGATAATGACATTGAAAAGCTGAGGGGGAAGTTGAAAGAACAAGAGTATGAGGATGATGAGATTGATAATATTATACGAAATTATGGTGTTACAAAGAAGGCGAAGGGGATAAAGAAATCTGTAGTAAATACTAAAATTACTTTTGAGGACTACTTAGAATGTTTAGATACCTTCACAACAAAGACTGCCACGCAAAATCTTATACGCTCTGATAAACACCAAGTTTATTCTATAACTCAAAGCAAGATTGCGCTCAGCTCCAATGATGATAAAAGACAACACGTTCAGGGTTCTTATGATACGCTTCCCTTTGGGCACTATTTAATTGATACTCTTGAGATGGATGTTGATTAGATTTAAGACAAAAATTTTAATAAACTTATTTTAACATTTACCATTGATGATTCGATTGACTTTAAGATGGATGCTGATTGAATATAGTCTTAAACTTTATTTATTACAACTGCAATATTGATAAGTACATCAGAATTAGACGTTTTTTAATAATATAATCCTCTTATCACCCTCGCACTAATCGTTTTTACGCCACTAAGATTATTTAGATGATTGAATATTGTAATTTTTAAAACTTTATTTATTACAGCTAACATACTGATATCTGGAACAGACCCTTTTTACTACATTCCTCAACCTTTCCTGCACTCATCGTTTTTTTAACATATGATGATTCTAGTAGATCGTAGTTTTGTATATATTATCTCTAAATGAAATATTATTATTAAGATTAACCCATATAAAAAGATGTTTAGTTATGCCCACTAAAAAGATATCTGATATGGACCACTGGCAAAATAATGAGCCGTTCTAGTTAACTCTGGAACCGTTGCTCGTGTAGCCTCCAAGTTAAGACAAACGATAACTTAATGGTCTTCTTTCCCCGATTTAGTTTTAAGTCTTCGATAGCCTGTCACAAAACAGGAGTCGGAAAATCCCTAGTTTTAAGATTAGATAACCTAGAGTTATTTCCCCCCTAATAATTCATTTTTGAATACTATAGAACTTAGTAACGAATGAATTGATACCAAAGTATCGGTGTTTTAACATTAATAAGAATAGATAAAAGATGTCCAACAGATCAATAAAAAGATGTCTACTAAACCAAGTAATAGAGTGACCTTAGTAAGTAAGTTAAGTATATTGTCGTTATTAAATATATTATCATATAATGTAAAATATTTCATTTCTACTAACCATCACCCCTACTAACATGGCGGTCGACGTAGTCATACCTTCACGTTGGTGACCGCTGTTAAGAATATATTTTTTGTTTTTTCAACAAATTTATGTTCGACCGAATTGGCTACCTTTCATTCATTGCATGCTTACATAATTTTTTATAAATCGCTTTACACACATTCCATCGCTTAGATTCTAACATTATTTTATTAACGTTTACATATTATACTTAACCATTACTTACTGCTTGAGTGTCCTTGCTAACCTTTTTTTAGTCTATGTAGTGTAAATTTGTTTATGGGCATAGGTAAAATACAGTACATGTATTTTTCTATTTCAATAATACAACTTATTTTTTCTATATTAAATGCATTTTCTATGTCAACATATACGTCGTATCTATATATCAAACAATTGTTTGTACTATGCTATATTGTTAAACGGTTTTTATAATAAAACAGATAATCCCATTTTTACCTGAGAAGTATAATACCAACCTACATAGTATTACCCGACTTGCCTTAGATAAACTAAAGTATGCAACTCACAATCACGATTTTATGGAGATTTATGTATAGTAGTGTTCAATCATAGAAGACGGTGGGTGTTTGTTGGTTTGGCCGTAAGGATGGTATATGTCTCTAGGAACAGGTGTATGATTGGAGGGCGATCCAGGGAATCAGAGAAGACGGTGGATGTGTGTTGGTTTGGCCATACTGCAAGAATGGTATATGCTCTTTATAAGGAACAGGTGTATGATTGGAGGGCGATCCTGGGAATCAGAGAAGACGGTGGATGTGTGTTGGTTTGGCAATACTGCAAGAATGGTATATGTTCTTTGTAAGGAACAGGTGTGTGATTGGCTGGAGATTCATGTATAGTAGTATTCAATCGTAGAAGACGGTGGATATTTGTTGGTTTGGCCGTAAGAATGGTATATATTAAATTGGTTTGACTTTCTGACTAAACCCTGTATATTATACTCTGTGACAGACGGAAAGAAAAATTGGTTTGACTTTCTGACTACACCCTGTATATTATACTTTTCGACAGACGGAAAGAAGAATTGGTTTGACTTTCTGACTATACCCTGTATATTATACTTTGCGAGAGATGGAAAGAAGAGGCCTATGCTTTAAATATGTTAATGATTTAATGAAATTTTTAGTCCGAATGTTCACTCCCACAGTTGGTCCTTGCTCCCTCATCTGGTATGTCCGGATGCTGATTAGACTGCCAGATGGATAAGTTATTTTTAGATATTAAAAACCTTGGCGGTTATTATTAAGACATGCAGATGTCTTTATTTCACACAAACTAATCCTTCCTCATCACGCTTTAACAAATACAAATATAATGAAGTATGGCAAAACATTACCTTATTAAATTTATGAGAGACATATGCTGCCTAGAAATATTCATAAAAACGGGCGTGGTGTTATAAATTTAGATTCAAAAGAAGACACAAATAACAGCGTATGCGATGCCATGTCTTTGCGCTTACCCCATATTCGTTACCCCTCCCCTTTCCAACAAGCCGTCACACGAGACGATCCTATGAGCCATCGCGCATGCGCAGTCGCAAAACGAGACAAAAATGACCAGAATGGACCTTAGCGATTTCTTATGGGATTTAACACGGGGAAATAGGCCGAACTGTTGCTGTACTATTACTTATGTGTATAAATTATATGCAGAGGTACCTGTGATTCTTATCTGCCAATGTTGCATCCACATTTTATTTTCGCTAGTCTGTTGCCTTGTATTTTTACAAATACTCCCCGCTTCACACTGTTTAATACTTACAAATTCGTTGTAAAAGTTTATAGCTGATTGTTCACAAGCACTTAATAACATTAATTGTTTTATATCATTGGATACTGATATAAACTGATTAAACAATGCAGCTTCAAAATCAGTTATCCTTGGTATATTATCAGGTGTCGCTATCCCTGAACTTCTACCTTCAACAAATAACTTGAGGGCAGAACCTGGAACTACAAGTGACAATTAATACAAAATGCTCATCACATAAAAAAATTGTTAAAAATATCTGTTACTATTATTCATGATGTTAAGTCACAATGACGATCTCTTGTGGATTTCAGCTGAACTAGCTTTGAGGGTGTTTTCAATGTCAAACACTGAGCACATATGCGTTTGAAAGAAGTAGGTAATATTCATTATTTATTTTTACATATTTTAAATTAATTAATGGGTAATATAAAATGATTAACATGGAATCTTCACTTTTCAATAAAAGTTGGTGGAGATATTGTATATAAAATTTGTAGAAAAAAATATGTAAAAATAAATAATGAATATTACCTACTTGTTTCAAATGCACATGCGCTCAGAGTTTGACATTGAAAACACCCTCAAAGCTAGTTCAGACGAAATCCATGAGAGGTTGTAATTGTGACTTAACATCATGAATATGCCTATCAAATATTCGTTCTTAAAGGCGCTGCGTATATCATGCATGCAGTGTAGTCTCCGAAAAACCTGATTTTACTGAAAGGTGTCTGATACGATGAGTTCCAGACAGTGTGAATTGTTCATATTTAAAACCATTTAATCATATTTTTCGAAAACTAGATGCTTCATGCTGGAAACGCTAAGTACATGATAATATGGAGCAACCTTTAATGTGCACATACACAACAGTAATATTTCTCAAATCATTATGATCTTTAATACAATGGATTTGTAGTATCTTCCCCTCGTCTCAAAAAAATTTGCTTTGTGAGCTTTGAAAAATGAAATAATTCTCTGGATTCTGCAAAAGCGTATAACAGGATGTTACAAAAGTAATGAAATAATTGGCCACTCATTTCTTTCTAATAAAAACCTTCAGTTTTTATTTAATTTCAAGATTTCTGTACCTCTATGGCTAGTCTAGTATATAAGCATCATTTGGCTACAAAAAGTAAATATTCATGTAAAACTCACCTTGTACAACTTGAAATATTTTTTCATATGCTTGATCTAGTGATCCGGTAGGCTGTATATTTCGTTTCCTTTTAGCGGCATGGCAGAACTCCTTCACAGGTACAGGTTTACTATATTCTAAGGAATTATTTTTAAAACTGCCACTATAACTGCCCCAAACTTGTTCTACATCAGTACAACTTAGTGCTTCTAGTTCATCTTGTCTACAAGTAAATTTGAAATAATATGTAAATACACCGTTAAATCGCAATAACTCAAAAAAATCTACTAAATTCATTGACTAAAACACACTTACCTCTGGGCTTGTAATAAAACTGCAATCACATGTTTGCACATTCCTCCCTGGCCGGCTTTACAAGTGCATTTTGCCACCCACTCGTCTCTTAACACATCTACAGTGATTTCATGTGGGGCACCATTTAAATTAGTCGTTTGCAGACACAAACAGACTAATTTGTTATTATATTTGCCACACAACACAACGTGGCCAGCCTTTAACAAGGCCTCTCCTTCTTTTAAAGGTCTTTTAGTGTCTCCTATATATTTCAAAATATCGAGCAGACTAACTTCATTTCTTTATTTTCCATTGCGTTAACAAAAAAAATAAATGAAAGATAAAAATAAGGATATTTTTTACACACAACAACGATTCGCATACAAAGGTTATGGTAGCTCTGGTTTTGTTTTCCTACGTGCGTGATCAGCTGATCATCTGTCAAAGCGCCCCCTATAGTTCGTTGACATCGCCAATACTTACGATGTCGGGATAGTATCACGAGGTTTTTTTCTGGTTTTCGCTCGTGATTTACTATGGAATCTCTAGCGCGAGAATTTTACTGTCATCATTGCATGTGGTTGTCTTTTTAAAGACAAATCATATGTTATGATTTTTTTGTGACGGATATTCTTGAGTTGGGGTTGATTTCATGTAATCGAATGAACTATCTTTCAATAAAGTCGTCCCAGGAACGCAACTTCTTAACTTAAAGTCTTCTACTTTAAAATGTATAATATATGTCTGAATTGCCGATATAAATGAGTCAGATTAAATAAATTATTAGAAGAATTTTTTTACTAAGCAACAACATTTTTGTTTAATTCATTAATAGTTTTTGTATTTTGACAACGACACTCGATTTGGGCGTCGAAACGTTATTAAAATCATTTTTTTAGTAAAATTGTGGCTTATTTCCCATCAAAACTAGTTAAATGTAATACAATCTTGAAAAAATAGAACGACAGTTACCTATACAGGGTGTCCAGAAACTCTACCGACAAACGAAGACAGGAGATTGCACAAATAATTTTAAGACAATTTAACCCCATTCAACCAGTTCGAAAATTCTTCGTAACGGAGCTAGAGATATTTGAATATGGCGTCTGGTAATTAGTTTTTCTTAAATATCTCCAGAACGCTTCTATTTAGAGAAACAAAAATTGGTACGCTTGTTTATCTTCCAGATATAAATCGATTTTATCCATTGCGATTTCTAGTACCTGTCATAGGCGTCCGTTTTGGGTAGGACAACGGTTATTTAATCGCATACCTTTTTTGTCTTTAACTTTTAAGCATTTTTGACTCAGGATTATTAAATTTTGAGGTGTTTTAGTACTAAAAGGTACTCTTGTGTTAAGTCGATAAGACACACCGTTTTCTAGAAAAATCGATTAGAACATTTTTCGTTACTTAAATTTGAAAAAAGAATTTAAAAAAATCGGTGTATTTTCCCAACTTAAAGCAAGAATAACCTCATAATTTAATAATCTAGTGTCAAAAATGCTTAAAAATTAAAGATAAAAAAGTTATGCAATAAAATGACCGTTTACCTATCCAAAACGGACGCATATGACACGTAGTAGAAATTCGAAATTAATGAAATCGATTCATCTCTGGAATATAAATAAAAATACCAGTTTTAGTTTTTCTAAATACCTATATTTTTTTAAGTTTTTTTTTTGAAAAAACGAAAAATTTTCAAATCGATTTTTTTCAGAAAACGATGTTGCCGTTTAAAGCAAGAGTACCTTTTACTATTAGAATACCTCACAATGTATTAATCCAGAGTCAAAAATGCTTAAAAATTAAAGACAAAAAAGTTATGCGATAAAATAACCGTTGCCATATCCAAAACGGACGCCTATGACCGTTACTAGAAATTCGCAATGGATGGAATCGATTTATCTCTGGAAGATAAATACGCGTACCAAATTTCGTTTTTCTAGATAAAAGCGTTTTGGAGATATTTCAGAAAAACTAATTACCAGACGCCATTTTAAAATAGCTCTAGCTCCCTTAGGAAGCATTTTTAAACTGGGTGAATTGGGTTAAATTGTTTTAAAATTATCTGAAGAATCCCCTGTCTTCGTTTGTCGGTAGAGTTTCTGGACACCCTGTATATCAACCTACAAAAAAGTTGTTTGAAGCAATGTAAATACCACCGTCCGTCCATTGAAATATTATATTTCAGAACTATATTAACAAAAATCATTTAATTTTTATGACTAAGAAGACATTTCTTAGATGTGGCAACAGAGCGCTGTGTAAAATAGAAACTGCGAATAAAATCGTTGACTTCGCTGGTGGCAGCAGCAGTCGAACCATTTATTTTTCACACTTTTTCAGTTTGTAAGAGACGGAAGATCGTATTCACGTTTTTGAAAGAAGGATAGAGACAGTCGGCACTCTGAGCTACGTTTTCCACTGAAGGATGGGGTGTCTTCCCATATTATTATTTCAATCAACGGTCTTACTAGACACAGAATTAAAACCTCTGATTTTTGTACCATCGGTGATATTACTATTCCCATAGTGACAGAATATAAATATCTAGGTGTCCATATTGATAATAAACTTTTATGGACGAGTCACATCAAACACGTAAAGCAGAAATGTGAAAAAGGGCTTAACCTTCTGCGCGTAGTTTCCAAATATAAATTTGGTGCAGATGTTAATATAAGTCAATAATTATTCGATCAATAATGGATTATGGATGTACACTTTACGCTTCAACTAGTAAGTTAAATTTATTAATCTTAGACAGAATACAGTATAAAGCAATAAACATATGTCTAGGAACTATGGTGTCCTCGCCAAATTGTGCAATTCTTGCTGAAGCACAAGAACCGCCAGTGGCGGCGCCTGGTGTAAAATATTGGGGGTGCACACATAATGTTAACATATAAAAAGACCTTGAGACCCTATTTCCGTAGGTAAAGGTTTTTGAGTGTCTTCAAATTGTAAAAATCAAAGGACCTTAAATTAAAAATTACAATAAATGTTTAGTGTTTAAATGTTACAAGCAAGTTTTGTAACGAAAGTAAATCGCCTGTTATTTTTTAGATAAATTATTCACAAACAAATTCAGTAAAATTTGGAATTTCTTGAATCATTTTTTTTTATTGACAACATTGCGAGTGCAGTTAATCGATCCTGGCCCATAGCTATTCTAAGGAAAGTTTTGATACGTTTCAATGCAGAGAGACATCGTTCTGTTTCTGCAGTTGTCACTGGCATCGTAACAAGTACATAATTGGAGAATTCCAATCTGGAATTCCAACTGGATAGTTAAAATCGTATCTTCTATTTTATTCATTATGCTTCCTCTTCTCCAAATATGTGCTTCACACCTACACAATTTGTAAGTTTTTTCACGAATCTCCATTTTAAATAATCATTTATAATCCCGACGTTTGCACTTTGGTACATTCTTAATTAACAAATTTGGTTTCGGCATTTTTAATTTTTCTTCTAAATATAATAAAGAAAATTTAATTGATTTTAAATATTCCACGCTAACATTTACGTCCACAAATCCTTCCATTCTTAATATATTTCCGAAATTCGAACTTCATGAAAGCAAAATTTAAACATACGTGTGCCGTGCACGTTGAAAACACCAAAGATCATGCCGCCATAAGATCACATCCAACTTGTGATCCTGTGGCCATCTAAACTTGTGGGCTATAGCGGGTAGCAGGGTGGGTGGTGAGTTGTATTTAGTCGTATGAAAAGTCATTGGTATAGGAACCACTGTGAGAGCGGTGAACGCGGGGTTCTGTCTAAGGCCTCGCATCCGTGAACTTTCTCCTTTGAAACAGAATAAAAATAATTAAATGTTACCTATTAGATACTTATAAACTCCTTGGATCTGTTATTTCGAATTTCAATTACTGTATAGTTAGATTAAAATGTTATTTATAGAATGATAAATATTACATATATGAATGTTGGTGTGAAAATAATTTTGGGGGTTCACGTGCACATGTGCACTTATGGAGAAACCACCACTGAGAACCGCCCTTGTGCTTTCGTAGACAATATTTAACGAACAAACAAATTATAAAATACAGGACGTTTAGTACATTTATGGTCAAGAAGATCACAGATGTAGCAGATCAGAGTTTTACAAACAAATATTGGAGAATTAAAAATTCTCCCCCACTTGCTGATGACTTATATATAACGTAAACAACTATCCATTGTACGAAACAAACTTTGAAGCTTCAGTATTTAAACCAACCATTATCATACCAAACTATCCAGATAATTCAAATCTCACAAAATTAATGTTCAAATCTGTACTTGGTAATCTAGGAGAAAATAAAACAGTCATATATACCTATACTAGATATATTACATCCTACTATCCTTACGGACTCAGACCATAGCGCAACCTTGTAGCTTCTCCTATTTAGTGGTGTATACAGTGATGAGCGCGCTCATAACCGGCACAATAGCACAAAAGATGGAAAACGTATTAAGTTGAGAGATAAAATGAAATGAAACTAGTCAAGCTGGGGAAATTTGGCGATAGTGACCTTTTTATTTACATTATATTGATTTTTTCCCAGCTTTACACGTATCAGAGGAGTATGTCAACTAGAACTGTCACTGTGACAGTGGTATATGCCAAACTCGTCCGATACGTCTAAAGGTGGGAAACAATCAATATGATGTAAATTAATAGGTTAATATCGGTAAATTTCCAAGCTCGACTAGTTTTATTTCTTTTTATCTCAAAACTTAGGTAATACGTTTTCCATCTTGTATGCTATTTTGCCAGTTATTAGCGCGCTCATCACTGTATAATATTTTAGTCATCGTATATATTGAATCAAGTAAAAAACATTCTTAATGCCCAAATTTCTATTTGGATAAGATGAAATTCAATATATACTTTTCCGTTTGGTTCTCCTACCATTAAAACTCATTACGATCTTTATTATTCCAAACCCTCCGATTAAAGTCTGATGTCGTTGGAAATCTTGGTTATGAACCATATGAATCTGGCTGATTGACATAAAGTCCATGCCATTAAAAAAAACCATACAAATCAACTTCTATATTATATGAAAAATCCATTAATCTTAAATAATTTTAGCAAGAGCATTAGTAGTTAAATCTATTTAAGCTTCCAGAATAGTCTCCGGTTTTCTGATGTTCACAGCTCACGTATTATTTATAGCAAATGTCGATTATGGTAAAGCTTGATGGATGTATGCTCAAATACATTTGCTTTATATCCATTTTAGATTACAAGCTTATGTGGTATTCTTTTTAGTAATTCTGAAATGAAAAACGACGACTCCGTCACATTGGTTTTCACCGTATTATGTATAACTAGCGTACATAAATAATTATTGCGTAAGGTTTATTATGCAAGCAGATGCCAGGATAAAACTACAATACAGTTTTTTATTTCTATATATTACAATAACATTTAAATTCATTTGTTACATATACCACAGTAGCGTAACACATGTCAACATACTCATGTACAATAATATAAAAATGAGATGTCCCTAAATAAATGCTTTATAGATGTGCTCTTTAATTTCTTAATATCAGTTAAACAAGTTATTTAATTACATATGAATCATTGTTACATCGAAGAAGGTTTTAAAGAAAATGAATGTAAGCAACCACGAAGCTTGACAATTCACAAAAAAATAACACGATAAAATACAAATTTATATTTATATAATAAACTGAAAAGTCTCAGATACAGAATCCACCTTTATAATAAAATTAAAATAGTAACTAATTATTTAAATCTGAAAACTTTTGTTGATGGAAATTCTTTCTGGTACATCCTTAATCTGTGACTTTTACAATTTATTTGACACAATATATTACCATATATTTTACAATTTTTCTTTTTCTTTTGTATTTCTATATTTTTAACATTAACATGTAAATGTATTTGTTAAATTTAAGACAGTAGCATGACATAATATGTCATGTCATATATTATATGTCAACATACTCAAATGCTCCTATTTTAAATCACACAGTTTGTCGAGGGGCGAAATCTTAACCAGTCGTTGAAATGTGTAGGGAAGTAACCTAGACAATTGACGAAAAATACAATTGAAGAAAATATTGATCTACTTTAGCGACACTGGTATAACTAAACAAAAAATAATACTTTATAAAAGATATAGACCTCAATATATCGACATATTTAATGAAATATATTATCAAAAATATTAAAAACATATCAAAACACAACCCTAGAATATTTAGAGAAGCGTAAGATGATATAATCCAGTGTATGATGATATAATTTATTTTGCATAATTTGTACCATCATACTCTCGAAGTTTTTTACTTCTTTGTAAGTTTATTTTAAACCATGCTATACAGCCAACTACTGGGATTTTCCCTTTTAATTTAATAAAAATTGTTAACCTTGGGGTAGTAACAAATGCACTAAAGAAATCACTGAGGCAAATATCACCGTGAAACACAGTTTGTAAAAAATACTCAATAAAAATAAACACGAATGTGTAGACTTAAGTAGACCTGAAATACACAACACTATTAAACATATACGAAGGACTCAATAAATGATAAAATGGCAAAAAGAAAAAGCCTCAATCCTTGGATGCCCTCAAATACTAGCTCCAGCTGAAGAAAATGTATAAGAGGTATAAAGTATGGTCAGAAAACTGACAACTGGTCTATTAAAACAGAAAGTGAGGTTACATGGTAATACAAACGACAAAACATGGAAAAGAATTTGGCTTTGATGAAATGATAGAGGTCTAACTAAAAGTAGAACACTAAAAAAGATTATAGTAATTAATTTTCATTCAAGTGATTATATTAAAAATGTTATTGTAGTGGTTAAGCTTAATGTTCACTATTATATATTGTTCTAAAGCTAATTATGGCGGCATTTTGTATTTGTTAAATTCTATTATTTATAATTAATCATGATTTAAATTTATAACTACTGTTTACTTTAATTATGACTACAACTTACTTAAAAATTATAAAATACTGCTTTTACATGTAAGAGCAAAGGTAACAAACTACAAGATTAACAACTGTCAAAAATATTTTCAATATAAAAACATTCTTCGCTACAAGTTCTATTTCATTTAACAGGGGGCAATAAATATAAATGTTTAAGTTCTCGAATAAAAATAAAAATAATTGTTATACTCGAAATATTTGTACAGGTTTTTGTAGAACTTAAATATACCTATTTATTAACTATACACGACCTTATAAATATATATAAACAGAAGGAAAAGGGCGATATATTAAACCTTCAAGTTGCAATTTACAACGACATGAAATTTTCTGGATTAGAAGTTAATCAAAGCGTAGGTTTTACAACAACATCGAACAATAATTATTTCCCGCTTCCAAGGGAATATTACTTTTAATGGTCATATCGTCAAGCAAAAACCGACAAATAAATTTAGAAAATCTATTGGGTTTTATTTATTACCACAACGACTCCTCTTTCATCGATGTTTAAATTTATAGCTTTATACAAAATAATTTGGATATTATATTCTAAAGCATGTCGTTGAAATGTGTAGGGAAGTAACCTAGACAATTGACGAAAAATACGACAATTGAAGAAAATATTGATCTACTTTAGCGACACTGGTATAACTAAACAAAAAATAATACTTTATAAAAGATATAGACATCAATATATCGACATATTTAATGAAATATATTATCAAAAATATAAAAACATATCAAAACACAACCCTAGAATATTTAGAGAAGCGTAAGATGATATAATCCAGTGTATGATGATATAATTTATTTTGCATAATTTGTACCATCATACTCTCGAAGTTTTTTACTTCTTTGTAAGTTTATTTTAAACCATGCTATACAGCCAACTACTGGGATTTTCCCTTTTAATTTAATAAAAATTATTAACCTTGGGGGTAGTAACAAACGCACTAAAGAAATCACTGAGGCAAATATCACCGTGAAACACAGTTTGTAAAAAATACTCAATAAAAATAAACACGAATGTGTAGACTTAAGTAGACCTGAAATACACAACAATATTAAACATATACGAAGAACTCAATAAATGATAAAATGGCAAAAAGAAAAAGCCTCAATCCTTGGATGCCCTCAAATACTAGCTCCAGCTGAAGAAAATGTATAAGAGGTATAAAGTATGGTCAGAAAACTGACAACTGGTCTATTAAAACAGAAAGTGAGGTTACATGGTAATACAAACGACAAAACATGGAAAAGAATTTGGCTTTGATGAAATGATAGAGGTCTAACTAAAAGTAGAACACTAAAAAAGATTATAGTAATTAATTTTCATTCAAGTGATTATATTAAAAATGTTATTGTAGTGGTTAAGCTTAATGTTCACTATTATATATTGTTCTAAAGCTAATTATGGCGGCATTTTGTATTTGTTAAATTCTATTATTTATAATTAATCATGATTTAAATTTATAACTACTGTTTACTTTAATTATGACTACAACTTACTTAAAAATTATAAAATACTGCTTTTACATGTAAGAGCAAAGGTAACAAACTACAAGATTAACAACTGTCAAAAATATTTTCAATATAAAAACATTCTTCGCTACAAGTTCTATTTCATTTAACAGGGGGCAATAAATATAAATGTTTAAGTTCTCGAATAAAAATAAAAATAATTGTTATACTCGAAATATTTGTACAGGTTTTTGTAGAACTTAAATATACCTATTTATTAACTATACACGACCTTATAAATATATACAAACAGAAGGAAAAGGGCGATATATTAAACCTTCAAGTTGCAATTTACAACGACATGAAATTTTCTGGATTAGAAGTTAATCAAAGCGTAGGTTTTACAACAACATCGAACAATAATTATTTCCCGCTTCCAAGGGAATATTACTTTTAAAGGTCATATCGTCAAGCAAAAACCGACAAATAAATTTAGAAAATCTATTGGGTTTTATTTATTACCACAACGACTCCTCTTTCATCGATGTTTAAATTTATAGCTTTATACAAAATAATTTGGATATTATATTCTAAAGCAGTTTAAATAATACACAATTACTTTTTAAACCTTTCCGACTGAAAACTTTTAAAATTTTTAATTATATAAAAAGTACGATTTTGCAGACGCAGCAGTGATAACTCACAAAATACAACATGAACCGTTTATCAAAAAACACTTCCTGGAGTAAAACAAATGCCGGTATAACGAAGAAACCCTTTAAGGTCGCAGCATATTATCCTGCACGTAGCGTAGTCTCCGAAAAACCTGATTTTACTGAAAGGTGTCTGATACGATACGTTCCAGACTGTGGGAATTGTTCATATTTAAAACCATTAAAATTAATATTTTTCGGAAACTAAACGCTACGTGCTGGAATCGCTACCTCCATGATAATATGCTGCGACCTTTACAACTATTTATAAAAAAATGTGATTAACAAAAATCACTCATTTACCAAAATTTATACTCCTCTTTGAATCATCACGATTAATATAAAAATGTAATCAAAAGAATCAAAACATCGAGGCATAATAACAGTGTGTATATCTAGGTATACAAGGAAAATAGAAATAGTTACAACATATACTACCACAGAGAGCTGTCGTTATTTAACGACTTTGGATATAGTACATAAACCCTCAAAAGCTCACTTGCTGAAATATGGGAATCAAAAATTTATTATATTAAAAACAATTATGAATATTGTTTTCAAATCTGGCAAATAATATCCCCTTTAAGAAAGTAATGATTTGACATTTGAAAAAATTACTAGTGGTGTGCTATCAGAATTAGTGCATTTTTCTTCTATTATTTATGAACAAAAAAATCTTTTATATTTGCTAAATTCTGTTAATTAAAGTAGTAAATAAAGTAAATAAAGTTAGATGATATCGAATTTTTTACTTCCTTAAAGATTATATTATTAACCAGATTTGAAAAAATGTTCATAAGCGTATTTGACTTATGATAATTAAGTTTAAATTTTGCATCCCCTAAATCTCACCATCTATATAAAATTCAGTTACTAAGAACTCAACGAAGATGATCGCAATCTCCGTATGTAATTGTGTGACATTTTGCAGGGTTTATGTAACCGCATAACCCCTTCAATGATCGTATCATGATGATTCAGCTGCAAAATAAACTACTGAATATTAATATAATATAAGTCTATGCACCAACAGCTGACAAACCAGATCAAGAAATTGAGCAATTCTACAGCCAAATTAAACAAATTCTCCGGAGCACAAAAAAAACATGAAGCTACAATTATTATGGGAGACTTCAACTCAAAAGTTGGTGCCGAAATCACACAAGATATAACCGGAAAGTATGGACTTGGAGAAAGGAACGAAAGAGGGCAAAGACTAATACAGTTCTGCCAAGAAGAGAAATGCATTATAGCAAATACTTTGTTTTAGCAACCTAAAAGACGACTATATACCTGGAAATCTCCAGCTGATCAAGAGGGAAAGATAGTCAGAAATCAAATTGACTACATTATCATTAATAGAAGGTTTAGAAACAGTATTACATCTGCAAAAACATACCCAAGTGCAGACGCAGCAACTAACCATAATCTGCTCTGTGCTGGATTCAAACTAAAAAGAATAAAAGCCCCCACACCGCAGAAGAAACCTAATACTCGACTCCTAAGAAATGCCGTAATAGCAGATGAGTTCGGAAATAAGATAAATCGTGAGATTAAAAAACAGTTAGAAAGATCTGAACAAGAAAATATCGGTCAAAATCTAGATATCATGAATTCCGCCATGGTCACCATAGCAAACGAAGTTTTGAAACCAGAAAAAGACCCAATAAAGAAAAAGGATTGGATGACCGATAAAATACTAGACCTTATTCAACAAAGAAGAAATTGGAAAAACAAAGACGAGATTCGGTATAGAGAGATATATCGACAAATAAGATACGAGGTTAAGCGAGCAAAAGAGGACTGGATGGAACAAAGATGTCGTGAAATGGAAGAACTACAAAGAAAACATGACGAGTTTAATATACATAAAAAGCTTAAAGAAATTACCTACACTCAGAGAAAAAGAACTCCTCACTTTATGAGAAACTCCAAAGGTAAAGTAATTCTCGACTTGGATGAAAAAAAGGAAGAAAGGACTAACTATATAAAAGAGCTCTTCCTGGATACGAGGCCACCACAAAGTATATGAATACTGGTCCTAGTATTTTAAAAGCGGAAGTAGAGAAAGCCATCAAACAGAGCAAAAATGGGAAATCTCCAGGCTCTGACCAAATACCATCAGACTGGCTCAACTTCTGGATGACGACAATGTCTCACAACTAACAAACATTTATAACCATATATACGAGACTGGAATGATGCCACAGATATGGTTAGAGTCTACATTTATTCCACTCCCAAAAAAACCTAATACACCATCATGTAAAGACTTTGGACTAATTAGTCTCATGAGCCACTCTCTCAAGCTACTTCTTAAGATAATTCTTAATAGAATCAAGCAGAAATGTGAAGAGACTGACATCAGAGGCGATCAGTCGTTCATCAGATCACACTCAGCTTTTACACAGGCTCCGCCTCTGCTCTCACACAGCCTCCGCCCACTTCGATATACACAGCGCAACCGAGGAAAATCCATAAAAGCGATGCTATTTCTCGGTTCGCTCTCACCTCAGTAGTAGTTGTTCAGCCGACCATGCACTGTTATCCTTAATGGCAATTACGGTTCATTCTCTTTAATTCTTGACTAAACTGGAAAGGTGGCGCCACTAAAGACTTTTCCAAATGCGCATGTCATCGCATCTGCAGAAACTGCAACAGCGTTGCCACATTTAGTAGATTTCTACTTTTTTGGTAGATTTTTGATATTAGAGAGTTATCAAGTAACTCTATGAGAATACGGTAACGTTATAAATAACATGTAAAGTATACAGTAAAATAGCGTTACCGTATTCTCCTAGGGTTACTTGATAACTCTCTATTGTTTAAAAAATTCTAGTATTTTTTAGTAAATTTTTGGTATATTTCAACATTTTGTTATGGCTGAAATAAAATTTGCTTTTTATAGTATTTACCCCATTTCTAAATTAGTTTTCAGACATTTTGTTACAATTTCCCAATGTCATTACCGAAAATAAGATTCAGGACGTAGATGATGAATTTACAGAGAAATGAAACTGGATTCTGGTGCAGTTTCAACAAACTTGCAGATTTCAAGTAGCAGTGCAAGCAGTATATCAGGTGTTATTGAAGAGTTATGTCATTCGGTGAGCCTATTAGAAGCTAACGATGTAAAACTAAAATATCTAAGCATATGTAACTTTGCAAAACAAAAAATGTTGTGTTTACGTGTTTCCAATGTAAAATGCGAAAGAATTGTGTGAAGAATTTGATCCTGACATGCAGAAATCAGTGGATGAAAAAATATTATATACAAATATTAAATATGAAACTGATAAAAATTAATTATAGTTTTTTCCCAGTTAAAATCTAAAAAAGTTTGGTTTTTTTACAAATATTCATATTATATTAATTTCTAGTTAGTCAGCTGTTGTTTTTATTATAAAAAGTCCTAAATTATATACAAATACGTTAATAAAGTTTTATAGTATATTTTAGTTTTTGATTTAGTAGATTTTAGCTAAACTTACAGACTTACAGTAGATTTTCTAAATAAAATGTGGCAACGCTGTGCAGAAATGTCATTTTATTTTGTCTTTGTCTTGTCAATGGCATCTGATGACATCGTTGTTTGTTTACATACGTGTTTGGATTTATTTTATTAAATTGTTTTTTTACTTTTTACTTATAGATTAGCTATATATAACAAAGACTTTTGTTCTCTTACTATAAAGTAAAATATTCAGTTTGTGTGCAAATTTTTGAATCAATGGTGTTTAAATGCTGTGTACCAAACAGGACTGAGAAGTAAGGAATATTCTTTTGGGTTACTTTGCATCCATGTAATTTAAAAATTTTGTGTTAATTTCGGCGCTGCCTTAATGTCAGGATTGATGTGTTTATAAACTCGGCAATGTTACAAAAAGATACTGGAAATATTTTAATTTTATTATGAGCTTTAATTTTGGTACTTTCCTGTAAATTGTGCCGTTAATTTTTTAAATAAATATTTTAATTTTTGAATTTTGTTTTCCTGCCTTTCCTATTGTATGAACTATATTTATAATTGCAGTAAAAGACTCCATAATGTAATGCAAATTACAAAAAATAATCGCTAATGTAAGAAACAATTGTCGATTATTTTTATAATTTGCATTATGTTATAGAATCTTGTTTTACTACAATAATTAGCAACAAAGCTTATTTGAACGTTTAAAATTCCCGCCATTGTCTATTTAGTTCATGACTAAACCGGACAGAGGGCGCTGTATACATTGCAATTTTACGTATTAAAGAGTTGCCTATCTATTCTACTTATACAGTACGTAAATCGTACAGCTGGACATAGGCAATGTCCATTAAGTTGAGTGTGGCAACTGCGCTAATCTGTGTTAGTTGAAGCTTGTGTTCGAGTTCGAGTTTCTGGTGCAATAGAGTTGTTACAACGAATACAATAAGTGAATTTGTAAGCAAGAATGTCCATAAATAACTCAAAAACAAAGATTATGATTGATGAGTTAATAATTTTACTTTAATTTTTAAAATATTTTTTATTTAAAACTAATTACAAAATTAAACAGACACAGTTTTCTCATTCCCTCAGGCCAAAAATATTCAGCTACTATATTGTCATGTTTCACGAACGGCGGTCTTTGCGTGTCGTAGGGGGTCAAAGGCAAAAGTGTCCTCAAGTGGCTACCTTAGTATTTTGAGGATACTTTGACCTGTGACCTCTGATCGGTCACAATCCTTTGAGTAAAGTAAATTTCTCCTCTACAAACATACCTAGCCGTTTTCATACCACTTGAGGTAAGCTAGCCAGTGCGCTGATCTTTTCTATTGTTGAAAGATAGTCCCCAATAGGCCTATAGGAAACCACGCCTATTGTTTTTAAACTGTATGTAGAATTTTCTTTCATGAAAAAGACTCTATTACGTGTGACTCGAGGGAGGTAATTCTGCTAAATCTGTAAATCTACGTAAATAATTTAAAATGAATAAAATGCAGTTAAAAACCTTCAAAATTTTTATTGTGTACTATGCCCAACAAAAAACGAAAAATTATTATTCAAACTAGTTAAACACAAATAAATAATTAATTTAAAGTAATTGGAAATCCAACAATACATTATACGGTAGAAAATAATAAGTAAACTAAATGAAAGGTTCAAATAGACCACCTTGCTTTGCAAGACAATAACCTAGTCTATCATAAAATGCTTGTCTCACGTTTTCAAGCTGTTGTGGCGTAATCGTAGCACAAGCGTTTCTTATTTTATTTTCCAAATCCTCTAGACTATGTGCCCTCTCGAGATCGTTGCCATAGATGGTGGATTTAATATGTCCCCAGAAAAAGAAATCCATGGGAGCCAAATCGGGACATCTTGCAGGCCATTTAATTTGGTTGCTTGTTCCGCTTATAATGCGATTTTGAAAAATTGTGCTTAAATAATTTTTCACGATACGCGCATTATGAACGGAACAGCCATCCTGTTGGTACCAGACATCTTCTAAACGTACATCTGGGAGATTCTGAATAGCTGGAATAATGCTATCTTGTAGAAGAGCAAGATATTTAGCTGAATTCAGAACTCCCTCAATGAAAAATGGACCAATTACATGGTCACCCAAAATGCCGGTCCACACATTAAGTTTTTGAGGGCGTTGAGTCCGATGTACAATGCTTCTATGTCCATTTTCCTGAGACCAATACCGCGTTCTGGAAGGATTGTGATGACCCCGTACAGAAAATGACGATTCATCGGTGAAAAGAATGTTTTTTACAAAATCATCATTTTCGTGAGATGCATCCATTGCAGCTTGACAGAACTCCATTCTCTCCGGGAAATAACTCCTGGGTTCTCGAGTATTTGAAACTCTTAAAGCCATATTTTTTTAGAACTTTATGAACTGTGGTATGCGAAACCTCCAACTCTTTGGCGACACTTCTGGTGGTTCTGCATTTATCTACCTCAATTGTAGAACAAATATCTTCATCCCTTCTTTGGATTTCCTGCTGTCTTTCCGGGGGCATCTCTTTTCTTATGTGACATTTTGTACAATCTTTTAAGCAATGTTGTATTTCAAAACTATTTATAACATTTGCAATTGTTTGTCTACAAGGCATGGGTCTAGTTTCGAAAGTATTAGCAAATAGATCTACACATTCTGCTAATGAATTATCTTGATAATACCATTTAATTATTTGCATCTTTTCTGGAGAAGTATAAATAAACATTTTAAATAATACTCTTCGCTTCGGGGTTCAGATGACAAATAATACTTGACGTTTAACGAATTTTGAAAGGATAAACAATTACTGACAATTTGTATTTGTAGCTCAGTTGCCACAATTATCTCAATATAATACAATGTATGGATTTATGTATCTAAATATATACGATGTATGTTTCCTATGTCCAGCTGAACAATTTACGTACTGTATATACCTTATCTATGCAGCCGACGCTGAACAGTCACGACGTGTGCAGAGCGACAGCAGCGAAGAGAAGCCAAAGGTGTGGGGCGACTCGAACTTGCTGATCTTTTCAGATCGCCGTGAGTAAGACACGGAAAGCGGGAAGAGAAATCCACGCTCTTAGGTAAAAACCGAGAGGCAAAAGCGACATCTTTGGATGTGATTAACCGAGGGAATTTCATCTTTCATTGAGTTCTCTGGGAAGTTACAATCCAAGATTAGCAAGTGAAGAAGCGTGCGGGCCTTGTGCCTGTCGGGAGCTATCTGTGCCTCCGTAGGAAGGACAATGTAAGGTGTGGAAATTTTGAATTTCACATCGGACAGACCTGGGCCTGATAGCTGAGAAAACGCAAGTGGAACCCTCCCTAGCGCAAGTTAGGGCGTGAACAGCCGCGTAGGTCCCTGGGACGGCACCTAGAAATTGGATGAACAGCGGTTCATCACCGAAAAAAACAGAGTCTTTAAAGTAAAGAAAATGTCGTCTTCTGAGAGCTCCGAGCTTTCACCGAGCACTTCCGCTCAAAGTATCGAAAAACCCACCCAACCCGAATCCCTCTCGAAGTCAGAGCATGAGTTGTCTGACGACGATGCTTCTGGCGACGAAGCCACCCCTAGAGCCTCTTCCCCCCAGGTCGGAGATGGAGGAAGAGTACTCTACTGATGATGAATCAATGATCGAAGACAATAAGCTCTCCGACGAGGAAATCAGGGAAATTTACAAAGATCTCCCCCAGGTTTCTGAAACCCCTCAGGTTTTTGAAACATGTCAAACCCGCGATTCCGAAACCCTTCAGGTTTCTGAAAAATCCAATACCCCCATGGAGTTCGACAGACAAATCGAACACCTACTCCCGGCGCATCGAGGATAAACAGGCCAACAAAAGACTGCGAAACCCCTCAAGCCCCACCCAAGACCAGCAGAAAAAAGCAAAAGACATTGATGGTCTGCAGCAAACAATCGAGGAATTGTTTGCTAAATTGCAAGAAAATGAGGTCGAAAGACGTCAGGATCAAGCAAGGCATAGCCAACAAATTGCTGAGCTAATGGCCGAGCTGAAAATGCTTAGGGCCATGCTAGAGCAAAAAGATCGAGAGAATCGGGACCTAGTCGCACAGCTGGTGAGACTATCCGAGAGATCTATTCCCACCCCAGCTCCCTCAGAACCAGAATCTGAACACAACCTAGAAGTGGCAACAATGGACACGGAAGAAGTTGTGGACTCAGGTAGCGAGAATACCTATCGATTTCCTAAGTATAGGAAAAAGAAGGGTAAAACCAATAAGCCATCTCATGAATCAACACACGGCAAAAGCAGTGTCAAAGACGCCCAACCTGAGGCAAAAACAGCCGAAAAGGAAAATAAGTCTATCCCAACCCCATCAGAATCTGAGCACAACTTAGAAGTGGCAATAATGGACACAGAAGAAGTTGTGGATTCAGGAAATCAGTTTCCTAAGTACAGGAAGCTGATTTGTGAAACACAGCGAGCGCAATGACGACACCCAACCTGAAGCAGACAATGCTGAAAAGGTTAAAGAGTCGAGCCAAGAAAGCGAAAAAGCAAAAGCCAAACCCAGTTACCACTGATAAAGATGGAGCATCTCATCCTGCTGAGGTAGCAAATAAGCCCACAGGCGTTGGAGAAATCCAAATGGCCATAATTCAAGAAAGACAAGAAAAAGAAATAATGGATCGCTTGGAACAACGGAAACCAAGACAACGAAAATCAGCAGAGGTAGCCAGCAAGGCGGTGGTAACAACTACGACCAACAAAAAACCACCAGCGATCATACTAAAATCTGTAGGCGAGAGCCAAAGGATTTTAGCAACAGCAGCAAGCAAAGGCATTGGCTCCGTGAATAAATTCGCGAAGTCTGGAAGGTCGATAGTAATACAGACCAATGAGAGAGAAGGTTACCTTGGGATGCTCAAAGTCCTTGAAAACCACAGACCCAAGGTAGATTTCATTGCATACCCGATCGACGAAGAAACAAACAGGGCTAAACACTGGCTTAAACCTAAGAGCGTTAGGGCAAGAAATAATAAATGCAGGTGTTGAAGTCCGAGGAATGGAAATAATGATTTCCAGGAAACCGGACAAGAAAGAGCTACCATTATACATGGTTACCATCAACGAAAAAATGGCCAAAATAAGTAACCTCTCCTTCATGAAGGTCACCATCGAAGATGAATTTCGCACTAAAAAAGATGTACTGCAATGTTATAATTGTCAGAACTTCTACCACGGCTCTAGGTATTGTCATTGTAGTTCGCGGTGTGTAAAGTGCGGAGAGGGCCACAAAACCGAAGACTGCATGAAAAATCGTGAAACACCAGCAAAATGCGCAAACTGTGGGGAAGCGCACACAGCTAGCTATAGGGGATGCAAAAGAGCACTTCAAAACAGAACAAAGGTCCCAACACCCCCAAAAAGCAGACGTGTACCAAGTGCACCTGCTAAACCTAACATTAGCTATGCTGCAGCTACACAAGCTAAAACTCCAAACACCAGAACGCCCACAAGCGCCCCGCATAACCCAAATCAACAGGAACTTGTAAGCGTAATTAATGCCGCTATGGAAAATTTCGCTAACATGTTCCAAACAATGACTGTTGCCCTCGATGCGTTCAAACACTCCAACACCCAGTAATGTTGAACAACCAGGTGGACGAACTTAAAATTGGGTCATGGAATTCGGGCGGGCTACGTTCGAAAATTAACATTTTAGACGAGTTTTCCAACAGACTCGAAATAGATGTCATTGCATCATTGTCGTTGGCACTGCAGGAAACTAAACTCACCGAGAGAGTGAAAACCAAGTTCCCGGGCTATGACACCTATAGAACTGACCGCACAGGGAGATCCGGTGGCACGGCCATTATGGTGAAAAAAGGAATTGAACACCACCAAGTTCCAACACCAGATGGCCTGGTTACCATGGAGGCTACCCTAGTGCGGATCACTGCGGCCAACCAGACGCTGAAAATTGCTTCGGTGTATGTGAGGCCGCTTGATCCAGTACTGGGAGAGGATCTTGATCTCATCCTGGACTCAGACGAGCCCACTGTGATTATCGGTGATTTAAACGCGAGGTCGCCCAACTGGTTCGACAGACTAACTAATTGTAATGGCAGACGGCTCTGTAACTATCTCGAAAACAAACATAACACTATTGTAACTGGACCTACAGACCTAACAAGCTTTCATGGAGATATCCCAACATATTTAGACATTGCAATTCTTCACCATGTGGGATTACAACACGAGATAATATCGGCAAACGAAGGGGATTCCACACATAACGTAATAGTTATGACACTTGGGGCAATAGATTTGAACCAAGTAGAACCACGTAAAAACGTAAAAAGAAGACAATAAATTGGCAAAATTGCAGAAGAGTGGTGAGTGAGAACATAGGAGCAATACCCACAATAAATGACATAAACGAATTGGACGAAAGCATAATAAAACTAGAACAAACAATACAAAATACAATGGAAGTCAGCACCAGAACCGAAAACATAGCTACACAAAGAGGAAGATTGCTGGGACCAATATATCCAAAGCCTAAATCCAAATAAATCTGCATTCTGGAAAGTATCAGCAGTACTTAGAAATGACAGAAAACCGATTCCACCTCTACACGGAGAAACTGGAATCGTATACACAGACGAAGACAAAACAGAAGCCATGAAAGATACACTAGAAACGGGTTGTAAGAAAAATTTTGATCAAAGGGAAGATCTAGACTTCACCATAGAAGTCGAAAATAGTGCAAGAAGAATAAGAAGAAGAAAAGGCAGAATAGGCCTTGAACACACCACCCCAGAAGAAATAAGAAATATAATCAAAAGGGCTAAGGCGAAAAAAGCACCTGGCCCAGACAACATCACAAATAGGGCAATTAAAAACTGACCGACCAAATTAATAGTGCACATCACAAATATCATCAACGCAGTACTGAGACTAAGATACTTTCCAGATAGATGGAAAGAAGCACACGTAATAATGATTGGAAAAACGGGAGCTTTCCTCAAAACTACAGACCAATAAGCCTGCTATCATCGCTAAGCAAAATAGCTGAAAGAGTAATACTCAAAAGACTTCAAGAGGAAACCGAAAGGTTAGAAATACTCCCCGAAGCGCAATTCGGATTTAGATCAGAACATTCTTGCGAACTCCAAGTACTAAGACTGACAGAATACATCACGAAAGGCTTCAACGAGAAAATGTACACAGCAGCTGCATTTCTCGACGTCAGTAAGGCATTTGACAGAGTCTGGCACGAAGGACTAATCTACAAAATGAACGATTATGGGTATAGTGGGGCGATGACATGTCTTCTGGCTTCATACTTGGCCAACAGGAGGTTCAGAGTTCGGATAGGGGACACCCTGTCCGGGGTCGGAACCCCTGAGGCGGGTGTGCCGCAGGGAGCCGTGCTGTCGCCATACCTATACACCATATACACTGCAGACACACCTAAAAGTAACAGAACGATCCTAAGTCTATACGCAGATGACACTGCTATAGCAGCATGCAGCAGAAACCCAGACCTGGCCGCAAGACATGTACAAGGAGAACTAAACCGACTATTACGATGGTGCATAAAATGGAAGATTGCATTAATCCAGATAAAACTAAGGCCGTCATGTTCCGTAAAAGATGGGGAACACCGAACACAGAATTAAGCATGGACAATAACCAAATAGAATGGGAAAACGAAGCCAAATATCTAGGCGTAACGCTAGACAGAAAATTAACATTCACACAACACATAAAGCTAACGGTAAATAAAGCAAAAGTATTAAGGAAGAAATTAGCCCCAATAATTGGAAGGAAAAGCAAGTTAAACATCAAAACAAAACTTAGAACAGCCAATAGCATAATCCTGCCCACCCTAACATACGCATCAGCAGCCTGGGGACATACGTGCAAGTCCAACAGGAAGAAATTACAAGTCAGCCAAAACCATATAATCAGAGAAGCACTAAACGTGCCCAAATATGTACCACTGCGGTACACATACCGGGACACAAACCAGAAAAAAATCCTAAGGACCATGGACGAAAAAGCGTACGACATCTTCACCAATATAAGAAATCACCCCAACAGGTGGCTAAGGGAACTAACGGATTATGACGAAAACGTTAGAACGGTACACAGACGGCCTAAACAGCAATTATTGGGATATAGACAAGTCCCAGCAGAAGAAGATGAAGTCTGAGATAGTTACAGAGTAGTCAAACCCCACCGCGCGATAAAGGTAGAAAAATCATGCTCTGGGACCCAGTCGTTGTTAGACGATTGGACGCCAGATCGTGCTCACCAAAAAAACACATAAAAATATACTAACCCCCAAAAAAAAATCTATAAAACTAACAAAAAGACCCTTTATTGTTGCAACCACGTCAATATTAATTATTCCTTGAAGATTAGTGAACACTGACCGTGCCCACACGGCTCATACTCAATATTAATGGTACAAGGGACCCCTCAGGTCACCTTGTACAAGCCACTTAGGCTTCAGGCCCTTAAGACAGGTCGAATGAGAGACCTAGTCGTCGCGAAACTCTGAGCATCGAGGTCATGGGCGTTGGCCATGGGCTCGATGGCCAGACTCATTGGGTGCCCAGCTGCCGAGGAGAACAAAATTACATTTTGCCAATTCGGCAGCTGAGTGACCGAGCTCACCACACGGCTCCTCGCGGAGGGATACCAACCTAGGTTGGTGTCTCTCCGAGGGGAGACACACTCTTAGGGACTTCAGTCCAAAATCATGTCAATACCAAAGTAGAATCAGTAATGTAAATAGGGAGAAAAGCTACAAAGCTACCCCTACAGTGAGGTGGCCTAACCACAACCATGCTAAAACGGAGGGTGTTTCCTTTTCCCAAATGACCCGACGTAAATATCATAGCCTTCTCGCGTATGTCACACGTTTGGGGAGGGGTGGAGGAAAGAACCTGGGGGTCAGATAGGTACCGATCCAAAATGATTTGCTCTTTTGGAGCGTGACCGGTTTGATCTTCGGGCATGTGGGTCCCGCTGACTAGCAGCGGTACACACATGTCCCTAGGGGGTTGGGATGATCAGCGAGTGTGAGTGAGTGAGTGGTTCGCTCTCAGTTCTTGCCTAGCTCTAGTGAGCCTAGGTGCTCCAGGACTGGGGCTTTGCCCCAGTACAGAGACTCTGGAGTTGGTTTTAGCTCGATAAAACTTGTGTTGTTATTTCACCTTGCTCCTGAGTTTTGCCCCCTTATTAAGGGGGCAACACTACTTCAAAATGTAAGAAATTATACGTTTAAATGTAAGAAATGAGAGCTTTGGCTGTTCTTGTCAGAACCACCCGTCCAGTCTACGAAACGCAATAGTGGGTAAGGTGAATTGAGTAGCCTTATTCCTCTATTGACGATAAGACAATGGGAAACAAACAATTCGGTTTCAGAGAAGGATTGGGAACAAGGGAAGCTTTGTTCTCAATGTTAACATTACTTCAACGATCATGGGAAGTACAGAAACCAATTTACGCCTGCTTTATAGATTTTGAGAAGGCGTTTGATAGAGTTCAACATGATAGGTTGTTTGAATATCTAGAAATGATTGGAATAGATGATAAAGATCTGAGACTTTTACAACATCTATATTGGAATCAAGAAGCTTCTATTCTGGTAGACGGCAAAGAAACAGAAAAAATTTGCATTCAAAGAGGTGTCAGACAGGGTTGTGTGTTATCCCCAACTTTGTTTAACGTATACTCAGAAATAATTTTTAATGAAGCCTTGGAAGGACAATGTCGTTCGAATCGGGGGAGAAACTATTAACAACATCAGATATGCAGACGACACCGCGATCATGGCTGAAAATATCGAAGATCTTCAATTCCTTATAGATCGAGTCACTAGAGAACGCTCCAATAACGGACTTAACATAAATGCAACAAAGACAAAGTTACTTGTGGTTAGTAAACAAGACGTCGGCCCTATGCAACTAATTGTCAGTGATGAATCAATAACAAAAGTTAACCATTTTAAATACCTAGGATGTTGGATAAACGAGACACTAAATCCGGATGAAGAAATTAAAACTCGTATAGAAATTGCAAGAGGAGCATTTATGAAACTTAGATCTATTCTGAGCAACTCTCAGCTGAATTTACAACTAAGAATCAAGGTCCTAAAATGTTATGTGTATCCTGTATTACTATATGGATGTGAAACCTGGATCATGAAGGTTAACATGATGAACAAATTAGAAGCCTTTGAGATGTGGTCGTATCGTAGAATACTCAGAATATCTTGGGTTCAATGCATTTCAAACAGAGAAGTCTTAAACAGAGTAGGTCAAGGCGAAGGTGACTTAATAAAGATGATAAAAAAGAGAAAACTTGAATATCTGGGGCATATAATGAGAGGTAGCAGATACAGGATGCTGCAGTTAATACTCAATGGAAAGATCGACGCAAAAAGAGGAATTGGTCGAAAGAAATATTCATGGCTCCGAAACCTTCGTCAATGGACTGGCTTATCAGCAGATTAATTGTTACATGCCGCACAAGATCGAGAACGATATCGACAAATTGTTATGGAAGCTACCCACGCCTAAATTTGGGCACGGTACTTAAAGAAGAATAATGTAACCGCAATGTACGTTTTATTACAAATTATGTTTTTATATGAGGCTTGATTTTGTCTAAAAAATTCAGTGCATCGTCACAATAATTACAGATACTGGAGTATAGCCACAGTTTGGTTTCAGAAACAACCTTGGAACCAGAGAAGGATTATTCAGATTGCAGGTCATGGTTCAAAGATGTAGGGATATATAACAGCCGGCTTACATGTGTTTTATTGATTTCGAAAAGGTCTTGACCGAGTGACCCATAACAAACTGATAGTTGTCTTGTAACAGGTGGAAATTGATGACCAAGACCTCCGTATTATCAAAAATTTGTATTGGCATCAATGTGCAAACATACGAATTGGTCAGAACACGACGGAAGCAGTCGAAATGCGACGCGGAGTGAAGCAATGATGTATTTTATCGCTTTAATTTTTAAAATCTACTCAGAATTTAAATTAGAAATAAGAATACGCATTAAAAACGCCAGAGCCGCCTTCTACAAACCAAAGAAAATTCTTATTAATGGAGATATCACGTTAAACCTTAAAATCATATTAATACGCTGCTACATATTCTCCACATTGCTGTATAGCATGGAGAGCTGGATCCTTACGAACCACTTATGAACCACTAATGAAAAAATTTGAGGCCTTTGAGATGTGGATCTATCGACGAATATTACGTATCAGTTGGGCTGATCGAATAAGAAATGAAATAGTTTTACATAGAATAAGAGCACAGAGATAACAAAGACAATAAAAATTCGAAAGTTACAATACTTCGACCATGTAATGAGACATCCAGAGAGGTATAACCTTCTACACCTCATAATACAGGGTAAGATCGCAGGAAGAAGGGGCCCAGGCCGAAGAAGAATATCCTGGCTCCGAAATCTCCGGGAGCGGTATCAAGAGACCACCGCTAATCTATTTAGAGCTGCCGTAAACAAAGTTATTATTGCCAATAGATCGCCAACGTTCGATAATCGGACAGGGTACTGAAAGAATAAGCCCAGCAAATGAACGTGAAATACGGCGATACCGTGAAATTTTCAGTGTCACCACCAAATAGCATGAAAATTTGGATTTAGGTTCTACTTACCCTCCACTTCAAAGTTGAACTTTTGCCGTTACTTACTTACTTACTTACTTACTCCGTGGCGTTACAACCCTTCGTGGGTTTTAGCCGACTCGACAACATGCCTCCACTGTTTTCTGTCTTGAGCAACCTCCATCCAATTCTCCACGCCCATAGTGCTTAGGTCTCCTGCTATATTATCTCGCCACCGGAGTCGAGGGCGTCCGCGTGGTCTCCTTCCAGTTGTTTTTCCTTCCAGTTCTTGAACTTTTGCCGTTGGTTGATTTTACTTGGGGGTGAAAGTCACCCCCTCCTAGGGGGTTAAAAACATACGTATAAAATAAGTCCGTAAATGGATAAATTTGTTCGAGCCATTTAAATATTTGATTGATTTTTCTCCTGTTTAAAGCACCACCCTGTATTCAAAAATCGTTATAATATTAGGAGTTTCAAAAATGCTGAAAATTTTCCTCGAAAAATGTGGGATTTCCCAACAAAATCTCGAATTTTCAAATAATGTTTTTGGGCCAGTAATTATTTATTAATAATTATATAGCTTAGTGAAATAAAAGCTTTCTTGGTATAGATTATAAATTCAGAAGCCGGTGAAAATGAAACGAATATTTTAGCAACAATTCAATTGTTAATTAACAATTTACAGTAGCAATAACAACCAAAATAATCATGAGACATTGATCAAACTTAGAAAGATTATAATAGTACATTCTTTCACGGTTTTTGCTCTAAATTTTAAGAACCGCTTGGATTGACATGATATTTGGCATACGTATAGCTTACATGTCAAAGAAAAAAAGTGATATTGTCCCGATGTGTGCTTTTGCCCTGGGGGTGAGTTTCACCCCATCTCGTGATTGAAAAAATATATGTCCAAAATAAGTCCGGAAATCGGTAAACTGACTAATTTTAAGTAACTTTTGTTCTATAGAGATTTTCCGCCAAGTCGACACTTTTCGAGTTATTTGCGAGTGAATATGTTCATTTTTCAACAAAATAACCACATTTTTAGACGGTTTTTCGGAAATAACTCAAAAAGTAAGTATTTTGTCGAAAAAACGTTCTTAGCAAAAATATAGCCTATAAAAAAGTAAAAAAAATGGTGTACGCGTTAGGTCTCTGGATCTCGTAGAACCAGAGTTATAGCCAATGAAAAATAGATTCATATTCACCAAATTTCAAATAGAATATTTCGACGTGAAATATCCAAAAAATTAAGCACTTTTTGGGGAAAACCCATTTTGACTTTTTTAAAGTGTTTAAAAATAATTTATTTCTGTTTTTACAAAAAGCTTCTAGCATTAAATTTAAGCAAGTTACGCTCAAAATAAAGTTAGTCCCTTTTGTTGTTGCAAAAAAAAATCGGGAAGACCACCCCCTAATTAGCAACTTAAATTAAATTAATCGTTACCGCTCCACAAATTATTTTACTTATGTTGTGTTTATGTGATCTGTAAGTATCATCGATTCAAAGTGCTTATTTTTGAAAAAATTTGGTTTCAAAGTAAAATTTTTAAAAAGTTTAATTTTGAAAAATATTGTTTTTTTCAAAATAACTTAAAAATTGTTAGAGATACCAAAAATCTCTAAAAACAAAAAAAGTCAGCATTGTTTTTCTGAATATCATGTATTTTTTTGTTTTTCTGTTAGACAAAAATTGATTAAGATTTGGTGTTTCTAAATTTGCATACATTCGTGATCAGTGACTCGTTCAACCCCTTTTAACTACAGCCCTTTCAATAATAAGGACTTTGAAACAGATGAAACTTACAGATAATATAAACAATACATACACGAGTCAAGAAACTTGTGCGTAACGATTAAGTTCATTTAAGATACTAATTAGGGGGTGATTTTCTCGATTTTTTTACCAAAACAAAATAAGACTAACTTTATTTTGAGTGTAACTTGTTTACTTTTGATGCTAGAAATTTTTTTTATAAAACAAAAATGAAGCTATTTTTAAACACTTTAAATAAGTTGTAATGAGTTTTCCCCGAAATGTGCTTCATTTTTGGTTATTTCACGTTAAAATATTCCATTTGGAATTTGACGAATATGAACCTATTTTTCCTTAGCTATAACTCTGCTCCTACTAGGTATAGAGACGTGCTATATACACCATTTTTTTAAATTTTTCACAGGCTATATTTTTGCTAAGAATGTTTTTTCGACAAAATACTTACTATTTGAGGTATTTGCGAAAAACCGTCTAAAAGCGTAGTTATTTTGTTGAAAAAAATGAACATATTCACTGCCAAATAACTCGAAAAGTATTGACTTGGTGAAAAAACTCTATGGAACACTCGTCGCTCCGAGTGAAAATTTTAACTACAGTACTGTATTATTCTACTTTCGCGCGTGTAAATTACAAAAAAATATATTTATAATCTTTAATTAAAATATAACCATTAAACTTATAATCGATATTTTTTTGTAAATAATTAGCTTGTACTTTAAACTCACTTCTACGCTTTGAAAGAATTTAAAAAAATTATAAACACCGTAGTAATCGTATGTTTATTTTGCTGTTTCATAACTTTTTTGCAAATGGTTGCAAAAACGTTTTAAAGGATTCATTTTCAAGATATTTGAAATGCGCATTTTAGCTATTTTTTAAAATTATAATATAGTAAAAACTTTCTGAAAAACGTTAATTTGTTTATAACTATTTTTTTTAAACATTTAAAGATTATGCAAAAAAATTAAAAATTAATATTTTGTCGAGAAAATGTTAAATAGGCATCTCATCTTTATAAGATTTCAAAGTTTGATCAGTGTATCATAATTATTTTGGTTATTATTGCGACCGTAAATTATTAATTAACAATTGAATTGTTGCTAAAATATTCGTTCAATTTTCACCAGCTTCTGGAACTATAATCTAAACCAAGAAGGCTTTTAAGTCACCAAATTATTTAATTATTGGTAGATAATTACTTATCTAAAACTTTATTTGAAAATTAAAAATTTTGTTAGGAAAACCTGCATTTTCCAAAGAAAATTTTCATCGGAGCAGATCGGGAAAAACACATCTCTATGTAGAATTTAATCACGGTGAATTTTTATTTGGGTGTTTTTGTTGTAAAGTTAAAATCTTCGGAGTTATAGAGCAATAATTGAAAAAACACGATTTTCGTGCGCCATTTTGTTTATAAAAAAAGTAGCACACTATCTGAGGACTTTGCATACCTATATTATTAATATATAGGATCTTATAATTCGATTTCAGCAATAAAATTGCTGGTAAATAACTTTTCCCAAAAATGGCCTATTCTCCGATAATCAGCCCAGACTACTTGAGGAGCTTGATAAAGCTGAAACATTGGTACTCAAGCTATTAGTACAAAAAGAGACGTTTTCGGACGAAAACGATAAAAAAGTTGTGTGGAATGGGAGCCTTCAAAGACAAGAATGGTTTGATCCGATTGAAGTCTCGCATCAGCAATAGAAACGACGATGAATATTTTCGTTTTCCAGTAGTTTTGCCAGCCAAGCATTTTATAGTCAATAGCGAACATGTCAAGTCGTGTCATGTCGGAACACAAGGACTGATGGCTATCGTGCGCGAACGATATTGGATTTTAGGTGGTCGTCGCGCTATAAAATCAGCGATTTCCAAGTGCGTCGTCTGCAAAAGACATGAGGCCAAGTCGTTTGAGATGAGTGCGCCACCGTTGCCGCTAGATCGTGTTCAGGACGCGTTAGCATTCGAGACAACAGGTGTAGACTTTGCCAGGCCATTATATTTGAGTACTGGAGAGAAAGCGTGGATGTCTTTTCACTTGCGCCGTGTATCTCGAACTTTGTACCTCGTTATCGGTAGAGTGCTTTATGCACGTGTTACGACATTTTACTGCCAGACGGGGTCGACCGAAGACCATAGACAGTGACAATGGGACTAACTTTGTCTGTACCGAGAGCGCGTTTAGTCAAGGGGGCTTTGAGAAGATTGCTATAGATACAGGACAGTTTCTCAGACCCATCCAGCGTTTCTACTCATTGGATGCCCAACAGATTGGGTTCAGATGCCAGGTGACGACATCAGTGTGGAGTCGAGCAACAGCCAGGGACCGCCTTCAAAGAATGTGTGCGAAAGTGCGGGGGTTGCTATGACCGAGAGTGTCGCGGAGCCGGGAGTGTCTAAAAGTAGAGTACCCGAAGCGAAAATAAGTGTAACGCGGAGTGGGCGTGAAGTCAAGACCTCGCTGTGGTATACGAGATAGACTCGGTTTCTATTTTTATATTTTATGTTATGTTATTGATGTTTATTATTCATGGTAATTTGATGTCTCTGTTAATTTTGTGAGCCATGTTCATTTTTTGTGGAACAAAAGAGAATGTCTCAGGTGGGAGAATGTTCGAGCCATTTAAATATTTGATTGATTTTTCTCCTGTTTAAAGCACCACCCTGTATTCAAAAATCTTTATAATATTAGGAGTTTCAAAAATGCTGAATGGACACATTCTTCTGCTCAGACAAATACGTTCTGTTTTGATAATAATTGCGTCATTGTTTTGTTGAATATACAAAAACCTTCGCTTATACGGTGAGAAGAATTTAACCTTGGTGTAGGTACCGGGAATTTTCGGGTAGTAAGCGTCGTAAAAGATTCAGTGTTAAAATGTGAATTGACAAGTCAAGATACGGGCGATCACATTTTAGTATTCATAGAATATTTCCGGGATTCATCGCCGGAAAATAGGGAACTTTTTAAGATACCGCGAGTGGTAATAACAAGTTCGATAAGAAATACTGTAATGCACGTTTGACATTCCGGGTTATGGTATTTACTAACATTTTAATTATACGCGGTGTGTTAGAACTATCCATTTTAGAGATATACGGTTAATTTTTCGTCATTTAATAATTTTGCAAGCTGTTAACTCTTAAAGCTGATTATAGAAAGTAAAAGTACAAAGTCTTTTATTTAAATTCGAATCTCGGGGGGTTTGTCTTAAGATCGGGTAGATTTTTAGAGGCCCCCACAAAATTGACTATAATCCTAAGCAACTTTTGTTTTATCGAGTTTTTTAACTAAGTCAATCTTTTTTGAGTTATTTTGAGTGAAAATGTTTATTTTTCGACAAAAAACACGTTTTTAGGCGGTTTTTCGCAACAACAAATAAGTATTTTGCCGAAAAAAATATTCGTAGCACAAAATGTAGCTTATAAAAAACGAAAAAATGGTGTATTCATGAAGTTGAATTTTTACCAACTCGCTTAGTTTTGATGCTAGATACTTTTATAAAAAAAATAAAATTAAAGCTTTTTTTAAAAACTGTTTTAATGAGTTTGTGACGATAAAGAAACACTTTCATTTTTGTTAAGTTCCACCTCACCCTGTACTAACGAATTACGCCGTGAAAAAATCCTAAGTAAAAGTATGACGGTTCTACGCTTCAGTGATCGAAATATTCTGGTTTTTATACAGCTTAATAGCTAACCGCTTTTATGATCCTTCGCGGTAAAAACACTTAAGTTTCATTTAATGAAAAATAAATAATAAACAATCTTCTGTTTTGAGTTACTAATGGAATTAAATCATTTGTATTAGTACGAATCGTGGGAAAGATAAAATAGACGTTGGATATTGATGTTCAGATTGAATGGAAATGTAAACACCATAGAGCTTCCAAATCTGAGTATTTATTTACCTAAGTAATTGCTCGAAATTATGATTGCTAATAGTCTAAGAGCTAGAGCCAAAAAATCATCGTCATAAGTAATATGAAGTTTGGCATGTGAAATGTGTCTATTGTATATTGATAATTATGACCCCTTTCAGGCTGACACCTCAGTGGATACAGGAAGTAGCAATAAGGGATGAAAGGGAAAAGTTAGTGTAGTCTTTAAAGGTTTTCACCTCCTATTTTGTTAAACCTTCATCGATTTGCATGAAAATTGGTGACTAGTTAGAATATACCTCAGGAAATAAAAATGATTTGGTGCCAACTTGCACTTTTACCCTGGGGGTGGATACCACCCCTTCTCGGGGATGAAAACGATTTTATTAAAAATAACCCCTCAAATCGATAGAGGGACGAATTATAAGTAAAAGTCTATAGCGGGATAAAATGGTAAAATCTGCACTCGGCTGGATTCTTACTTCGGATAGGGCAATCCAAAGTACGTATTTAAAAACCCCCCTAACCAAATTTTTAGCTCCCTACGTGACCCCAGGTGTCCCCTATAGCAAAAAATGTGTTTTTTCGAAAGACATTTTTTTTGAGCGATCCTTTCCTTTAAACACTGTGCAAAAATTTGTGGATGTACAGTTACGGTCATTGAATAGTTTACAGGCTTACGTATCTAGGAGCCGATTTTTTAATTTTTACCTCGTTTAAACGCACCTTTTACGTCAAAGTGACGTTACCAGTGGTGTACCTAGAATAGGTTGATTAGAATTAAAAAACCTAAATATTATACTATTACAAAACTTAACAAAATGGAAAGTATAGAAAGAAGTTTTTTTGACTAAAATAGATTATGGTCTTAATAACGAAAATAAGGAAGTCTGGTTTTAAAATAACCATTTTATTTTACATCTATTTTACATTAAATAATGACAAACGATGATAAAAAATAAACAATAATTTATTTTTGGTGGAAGCCCCATTATTGTAATACAACTTTGCAGTCTTCTGTTCATAGATAGATAACACCAATTCCCTCATATTATAGTCACCAAACTCTTCACATGCCTGCTCAATTGCTTCCCATCTTATAAACTCTTACTCGGCCATTGCTATATGACTGAAATACTTTTTCATCGGTAACCATAGACCAAACCTTCTTCGTGTTTGGCAATTGCTCTTGCTTTTTGCGCATCATTCAAATGCATTCTAACTATTTTGGAGGAATTTGATATCGTTTTATTTTATTTTTCAACACTCGCGAAACTTCTGACAAGCACTGACTGTTTAAAATTTTTTGACTTTGACATTTATGAAATCCGTGCAACACTGCAATTTTACAGTATTACAATATAAAAATTAAGGTGTAAACTATTCAGTGACCGTAACTGTACATTCTTATGCCCAAAAACATACTGATTTTTTTCAGATTTTTCGGATCAAAATTGAGCTCGGGAAAAATTTTTGAATTTTTCAAAAATTTTTAGGTTATGTAGATAATTTTTGGCTAGCTGCGAAATAATTTTTTTTGTGTATTTTTTTCCAGTCTTTTGAATGGCGAAGATCGATTTGAAGATCGAAGATCAAAATTCGAAACACCCATTTTTTAGTGTCCCCCCTCATATTTTTAGCATTTACTGAGCGATCCTTTGCTTTAAAAAATCTGAAAAAAATTTTGAACATACATTGTTACGCCCAAAAAAATGCTGATTTTTTCAGATTTTTTTTTGGATTAAAATTGAGCCCAGGAAAAATTTTTGAATGTTTCAAAAAAATTTAGGTTAGTAAAAGTTAGTAAAAGTTTAGGTATGTAAGTAATTTTTGACAAACTTCGAAATAATTATATTTTTGTTTCTTTCGAATGACTCGGCTAGATTTGCCATTTTCTCTCCGGAACTTCCCTACAATTCTAAAAATGAAAAAAAAACAGTATTGATGTCTCCCCTCCTCACATTTTTAGCATTATAAACTGCATGTCAATTAACTGCGTCAATAAATAACTATTTTTGATATTTTGTTTGTTATGTCTAATGATATGATCAGGTTTGCCATTTTCAGACCAAAACATGCTCAAAATACAACAAACGCTCTTTTTTTGATATTTGTCACGCATTCATTAAATTAATACGTGACAATAACGATTTTTGCTGCCTTCTTTATTCGAGTGGTGATTATCATTTACATATTATAATTTATGGATTAAATTAATAGATATATGTTTATTTTCATATTGAACCTTTTTTGTTTCAATTTTTTTTAATAATAATTTATTTATTTATTTATATATATTTACGAGCAAAGCTCATTACAATAAAACATTACAGAAGATATGAAGAACTAACAAAATATTACAAATATACGTAAAATACAATAAGATACAATAAACACTACGACAATAAAGCAAGTCAAAAAGTAAAAATAACAGGTAAAGATATATAATCACAAGTTTAAAATATTCAAGAACATAAAACTAGAGGGTGCAATCCTTTAGCGTTTTTAAAAATCGCGAACTATCCGCAAAGAAATCCACACAATTGGAGCAAGCATTTGCCTGTCTAGAAACCCTCGAGATGAAAGAATTTGCAGTGAAGTTAGTTCTGCTGATGGGAGTATGAAACGTAGATCTTGAACGTGTGATTCTGGAGGGAATATGTAAACCTACTTCCTCCAGGAGCTCAGGGCAGTCGTGAATTGAATTTATAATATTATACAACATGTACATGTCCTTCTTTTTCCGTCTGCTTGATAAGGTGTCAATGTTAAGTTCTAGTTCAAGATCCATATAATTCCAGTCTCTACGGTTTGTTTTGAATGCGACGAACCTAAGGAATAGGTGCTGGATCCTTTCAATCTTACAGTTGTATGTCTCATAGGCGGGTGACCAGACGCAAGATGCATATTCCACGATTGGCCTCACCATTGCACAGTACAACAGTTTAAACGATCTCAACTGCTTAAAGTCTTGGGAGCATCTTTTAATAAAACCTAACAGTTGAAGCGATTTTGAGATGATATTGCTTATATGAATATTGAAAGATAGTCCAGAGTCAAGTGTAACTCCAAGATCTTTTATGGATGTGACTGTTGTGATATTTATATCACCTATTTTGTATGTGAAAGAGATAGGACTTTTCGAGCGCGTGAATGAAATGTGAAAACATTTGCAGGAGTTGAGAACCATGTCATTGTTGCTGCACCATTCATTCAACCGATTCAAATCGGACTGAAGCCTTAAACAGTCGAGTGGATTCCTAATGTGGCAGTAAAACTTAACATCGTCAGCAAATAAAAGAAATTTCGCATATTGGAAACAGTCTTTTATATCGTTAATAAAAACATTAAACAACAAAGGTCCAAGATGAGATCCCTGCGGTACGCCCGAAGGGACAACTATTTCGTAGGAAAAATAGCTGTAGAGCTTGACGATTTGTTTTCTGTCCAGAAGATATTCCCTAAACCACAGCAGAAGTGAACCATGTATCCCTAATCGCTGCAATTTTTCTAATAGAATATTGTGATTAACTCTGTCGAAAGCCTTAGAGAAGTCGGTGTACAGGGCGTCCACCTGTAGTCCTTTGTCCAAGGTGTTCAGTAAGAAGTTAGTATATGTCAGCAAATTGAGTTCAGTTGACTTATGGCGCCTGAAACCAAACTGCTGTTCCAAAAGAACACCGTTCAAGGAGGGTGTAAGGAAATCGCAGACAAGTGATTCGAATAGTTTAGGAATAGAGTTTAGGATACTAATAGGTCTATAGTTGGACACAAGACTTTTGTCACCTGTTTTGTGTAAGGGCAATAGGAAACTGGTCTTCCAAACATTTGGAAAGCTTCCACTAGCTAAAGACTTGTTAAAGATGAGAAATAATGGCCGAGCCAAATTAAATGCACAGTACTTGAGCAAGCTTGATGGGATGCCATCAGGTCCCGGGCCTTTAGAAGGATTGAGGTTACACAATTTAGAGTAAATGTCAGAGATGGATAGTTTACATGATGATAGGTTTAAGGGTGAAGAAGTGATGTCTTCGGGGAAATCAACAACAACAGAGGAGTAAACTGATGAAAAGAAATCAGCAAATAAATTCGCAATATCTTTACCAGATGAACTAGTTTTACCGTTGTGAGATAACTCAGAAGGAATTCCATTTGATTTTCTTTTGTTATTGATAAAAGACCAAAACTTATTCAGACCGCCGGGAAGAGAGTTTTCAGTAGACAATGTAAAGTTTAAATAGTCACGCTTGGCAAGTATCTGGGACTGAGATCGGAGCTCTGAGAACTGTTTGTAAAGGTAACTGGTTTTTGGCAGCTTGGACTCTTTAAGTCTCCTGTGTGCTGTCTTCTTTCTAATAATACACGATTTTAGTTCCGAAGAGTACCAGATAATGAAATATATAATTACAAAATTACAACCTAGTAAGATATTGTTGGGTTATTACTGTACTGATTTATTTATTTGTGAACTATTACGCGAATTGACTTTTAATTATCATTAAATAAATAAAAGACTTACTTGAAATTGTTTAATTTATAACACTTACAATTTAACACTTAATTTTACAACAATATATCTAATTTATTTTACACTTACATACTAACTTATTTAATTCATTTGCAAATATTTATTTATCTACTTTAAAAATACATTTCAAACCCGTTCACAAAAACGTAACAATATAATATCGCGTCGAAATTAGTAACTGAACTCACTAATTTCAAATCCCCTATTTATATATTTTATTACAATGTTCCAGAATAAGAAAGACTATCACGGAAGAGCCCATCCCATTCTAGAACAACAATCGAAGGGTTACTTACACAAATATCAAATAAGCATTTTCTAGAAAGAAATATCGAGGTTAATATACCTGTTAAAAAGGTGTCGGTCATAAATCAAATTATGTAAACAACCTCTCACAATAAATAAATAGGCAAGGAGCTGAAAACAGTCGTGTGACAAAATCACGTCACAATATGTTCTAATTTACATTAAAATATTAGTTTGAGTCTTCGTCACTAAGTATCTTCGTTTATTACGGGATCAGTATCTGATATAATAAACAAGTCTGAAAGCATTTTTGCTGGTCTAATAATTTTTTACTTATACCTAGCATTGCTAATAAGATAATAAATGATTGCTGCAATGTGAGAACAGGACGCTACGCCCTACAGTTCCTAATCCGTTGGCACAGTCACACGCATGGCGCAAAATACCTCCGTACCTAATTGAATTAGGTAGGTATTGGACATAACATTTGTAGGTTTTACTATTTATGTATCTTGGCATAATTAAAGCTTTAATGATATTAGGTTTGATCCTGACATACTTCAAATTGATATTTATTTATATTTAATGATATTGCCATCAATCAGCTCGGCTAAGTAGCAAATGGCTTGACCTAACTGGTAGGTCCCCGAAAAAAATACTTTGAGATCCCTTTCATTCATCTCCGGAAAATCTTCAATTTCTTGATCAGTTAGTTTTGCCCCAGTAGTGGGCCGCCTGAACCATCTCTGTGTCTTAACCCCTAATGGTAATGTATTTTCCTTTGATTTCGAGTTCAACATTCTTCGAATTATTATCTCCTGCAATCCATCATCATATTTATCACTATAAGCATTTACCAAAAGTGTTATTGAGAAAACATGTAATCTTAGCACATGAAGTAGCTTTTGGTATAAGTCTATTCTCCAATTGCTGGTGAAGGAACTTGTATTTTTTGCTAAGTATGCTATGGATTGCCTCTAAAACCCATATCAGTTTTGTGATGAAGCGAGATTCATTTGCTTCAATCGCACTTAAATTAGACCTTTTTCCTTCTAAGGCAGGCATAAGAACCTTGAATCCTTGATTTTTAGGTAGGGTATCACATCCCTAAAACCTCTGTCCACGATGCAAACATCACCTTGCTTCATGATACCAGTGATGATGCAGTTCTTATACCAATTGGATCATCCATTACTTTTCTCATAATAGTTGTGTAGTTTTTGGTAATTATTTTTACATTTTTGACGACGTAAATATGTCCCATCAAAAACCAAAGCAAGTTCATCATTGAAAAGCTTTTTTACATAAACTGAAGTGTGGTTGATTATTAAATCATCCATTTAATACGTAGCATTCTTAAGATATTACACAAGTATTGGTTATATTATGTCTATTTAAATTACGAACTGGATCATCAAATAATCTTATTTCATCTGTTTTCCTATTAAAAAATGAAATAAAAGTTTCAGATTTTTGTGAATCGGTTATTAACTCATTTTAAAAAATGATGTTTTACCAAAATATTTTGGTGTAAAAAGTATTAAAAGAGTCACGTATAAATTAGATTATGCGCTTAAAATATGGGAGAAACTATCAAAAAAGAACTTTTGTTGTATTTTGAGCATGTTTTGGTTTGAAAACGGCAAACCTGATCATGTCAGTAGAAATAACAAACAAAATATCAAAAATCGTTATTTATTGATATGCAGTTTATGTGCTCAAAATATGGGGAGGGGAGACACCAAAAAAGTGTTTTTTTTATTTTTCGAATTGTGAGGAAGTTCCGGAGAGAAAATCGCAAATCTAACCCCGCCATTCAAAAGAACGAAAAAAAATACACGCAAATATAATTATTTCCAAATTTGCCAATTATTACTTACATACCTAACTTAATTGTTATTTGAAAAATTCAAAAAATTTTCCTTGGCTCAATTTTAATCCAAAAAATCTGAAAAAATCAGGATGCTTTTGGGCATAACAATGTATGTTCAATTTTTTTTTCAGATTTTTTAAAGGAAAGGATCGCTCAGTAAATGTTAAAAATATGAGGGGACACTAAAAAAATGGTTTTTTCGAATTTTGAGAAATTTCCGGCGAGAAAATGGCAAATCTATCTTCGCCATTCAAAAGAGTGGAAGAAAATACACGAAAAAAAATATTTCGCAGCTAGCCAAAAATTATCTACATAACCTAAAAAAAATTTGAAAAATTCAAAAATTTTTCCTGAGCTCAATTTTAATCCAAAAAATTTGAAAAAAAATCATTATGTTTTTGGGTCTAACAATGTATATTCACAAATTTTTTCACAGTTTTTAAAGCAAAGGTCGCTCAAAAATTTTTTTTTCGAAAAAACACATTTTTTGCGATAGGGGACACCTGGGGCCACGTAGGGAGCTAAAATTTTGGTTAGGGGGTTTTTAGATAATATGTACTTTCGATTGCCCTATCCCAAGTAAGAATCGAGCCGAGTGCAGATTTTACCATCTTATCCCGCTATAGCCTTTGTTATATCATTTTATTAAAATAAATCAATACTTTTTGAGTTATTAAAGATCAAAGATTTGTCTGTTTAAGAGCACATGCGTGAAGTTACGGATGATAAAAAGAACATATTAATTAATTGTATGTTACTAAAATATTATTTTTATATTATTTCGATATTATAAATTTAGCAAAATTGTATTCGAGTATGTCAAATGTACCCATTATTGGACCCTCCCAGTTTCTGGACATATTCAGTTTATAATGAAAAAAAATTCAATTAAATATCGAAATAATATAAAAATAATATTTTGCTAACATACAATTAATTAACATGTTCTTTTTATTATCCGTATCTTCACGCATATGCTCTTAAATAGACAAATATTTGATCTATATCTAAATATATTTATCTACTTTAAAAATACATTTCAAACCCGTTCACAAAAACGTAACAATATAATATCGCGTCGAAATTAGTAACTGAACTCACTAATTTCAAATCCCCTATTTATATACTTTATTACAATGTTCCAGAATAAGAAAGACTATCGCGGAAGAGCCCATCCCATTCTAGAACAACAATCGAAGGGTTATTTACACAAATATCAAATAAGCATTTTCTAGAAAGAAATATCGAGGTTAATATACCTGTTAAAAAGGTCTCTGTCATAAATCAAATTATGTAAACAACCTCTCACAATAAATAAATAGGCAAGGAGCTGAAAACAGTCGCGTGACAAAATCACGTCACATTGCCCCCTCCTTAAAAGAAGGTTCCTCCTGGAACCCTGGCGGAACTCGAACTGGATGCCGGTATCTGCAACTGGACCCTCTTCTACAACTCCCAGTTGTATAAAAGTGGCAAGGGACGGTCTTCGCTCCGCACCAGTAACTATGCGGATTGCAACAGACTAAAACCTGGACATCGGTGTCTTTAAAGATTTCTTCCACCATATTGCGGACAACTCTCCAGTCTAGTTGGCGGCATTCTAACTTTGGCATGGCTAACTTTTGCACGTCGGACTCCAACACGTGCTCTCTCAATTGAATTAAGGCATCCCATACATCTTGGTAGGTAGGTTGGTCATGGACAGTGTCTTTTGTTACCAGATAAAATAGGTAACGTGATGCATCTTGGATTTTCAATGCTTTGCCAGGAGCTGGCAGTTGGCATTGAAGTTCTGCAACTCGATCAAACTTCCTTCGAAAGGCAGATGCCAACCCTCGTGCGTCTTTGATACTGGCCGGGATGGTATGGGCCAGTGAATAGTCATCGGGAAGTGCGAGTAGATCTCGCTTTTCTTCATTGGTAACACCATGTCTCGCTTTACCGGTACCTCCATACACTATATTTAAGTCGAAAATTTATGTTGATTTTATCCACTTCTGATCACCAGTTGTTGGGTTATTACTGTACTGATTTACTTATTTGTGAACTATTACGCGAATTGACTTTTAATTATTATTAAATAAATAAAAGACTTACTTGAAATTGTTTAAGTCTCGGTCATAAATCAAATTATGTAAACAACCTCTCACAATAAATAAATAGGCAAGGAGCTGAAAACAGTCGCGTGACAAAATCACGTCACAATATGTTGTAATTTACATTAAAATATTAGTTTGAGTTTTCGTCACTAAGTATCTTCGTTTATTACGGGATCAGTATCTGATATAATAAACAAGTCTGAAAGCATTTTTGCTGGTCTAATAATTTTTTACTTATACCTAGCATTGCTAATAAGATAATAAATGATTGCTGCAATGTGAGAACAGGACGCTACGCCCTACAGTTCCTAATCCGTTGGCACAGTCACACGCATGGCGCAAAATACCTCCGTACCTAATTGAATTAGGTAGGTATTGGACATAACATTTGTAGGTTTTACTATTTATGTGTCTTGGCATAATTAAAGCTTTAATGATATTAGGTTTGATCCTGACATACTTCAAATTGATATTTATTTATATTTAATGATATTGCCATCAATCAGCTCGGCTAAGTAGCAAATGGCTTGACCTAACTGGTAGGTCCCCGAAAAAAATACTTTGAGATCCCTTTCATTCACCTCCGGAAAATCTTCAATTTCTTGATCAGTTAGTTTTGCCCCAGTAGTGGGCCGCCTAAACCATCTCTGTGTCTTAACCCCTAATGCTAATGTATTTTACTTTGATTTCGAGTCCAACATTCTTCGAATTATTATCTCCTGCAATCCATCATCATATTTATCACTATAAGCATTTACCAAAAGTGTTATTGAGGAAACATGTAATCTTAGCACATGAAGTAGCTTTTGGTATAAGTCTATTGTCCAATTGCTGGTGAAGGAACTTGTATTTTTTGCTAAGTATGCTATGGATTGCCTATAAAACCCATATCAGTTTTGTGACGAAGCGAGATTCATTTGCTTCAATCGCACTTAAATTAGACCTTTTTCCTTCTAAGGCAGGCATAAGAACCTTGAATCCTTGATTTTTAGGTAGGGTATCACATCCCTAAAACCACTGTCCACGATGCAAACATCACCTTGCTTCATGATACCAGTGATGATGCAGTTCTTATACCAATTGGATCATCCATTACTTTTCTCATAATAGTTGTGTAGTTTTTGGTAATTATTTTTACATTTTTGACGACGTAAATATGTCCCATCAAAAGCCAAAGCAAGTTCATCATTGAAAAGCTTTTTTACATAAACTGAAGTGTGGTTGATTATTAAATCATCCATTTAATACGTAGCATTCTTAAGATATTACACAAGTATTGGTTATATTATGTCTATTTAAATTACGAACTGGATCATCAAATAATCTTAATTCATCTGTTTTCCTATTAAAAAATGAAATAAAAGTTTCAGATTTTTGTGAATCGGTTATTAACTCATTTTAAAAAATGATGTTTTACCAAAATATTTTGGTGTAAAAAGTATTAAAAGAGTCACGTATAAATTAGATTATGCGCTTAAAATATGGGAGAAACTATCAAAAAAGAACTTTTGTTGTATTTTGAGCATGTTTTGGTTTGAAAACGGCTAACCTGATCATGTCAGTAGAAATAACAAACAAAATATCAAAAATCGTTATTTATTGATATGCAGTTTATGTGCTCAAAATATGGGGAGGGGAGACACCAAAAAAGTGTTTTTTTATTTTTCGAATTGTGAGGAAGTTCCGGAGAGAAAATCGCAAATCTAACCCCGGCATTCAAAAAACGAAAAAAAATACACGCAAATATAATTATTTCCAAATTTGCCAAATATTACTTACATACCCAACCTAATTGTTTTTTGAAGAATTCAAAAAATTTTCCTTGGCTCAATTTTAATCCAAAAAATCTGAAAAAATCAGGATGCTTTTGGGCATAACAATGTATGTTCAAATTTTTTTTCAGATTTTTTAAAGTAAAGGATCGCTCAGTAAATGTTAAAAATATGAGGGGACACTAAAAAAATGGTTTTTTCGAATTTTGAGAAATTTCCGGCGAGAAAATGGCAAATCTATCTTCGCCATTCAAAAGAGTGGAAGAAAACACACGAAAAAAAATTATTTCGCAGCTAGCCAAAAATTATCTACATAACCTAAAAAAATTTGAAAAATTCAAAAATTTTTCCTGAGCTCAATTTTGATCCAAAAAATTTGAAAAAAATCATTATGTTTTTGGGCCTAACAATGTATATTCACAAATTTTTTCACAGTTTTTAAAGCAAAGGTTCGCTCAAAAATTTTTTTTTTCGAAAAAACACATTTTTTGCAATAGGGGACACCTGGGGCCACGTAGAGAGCTAAAATTTTGGTTAGGGGGTTTTTAGATAATATGTACTTTCGATTGCCCTACCCCAAGTAAGAATCGAGCCGAGTGCAGATTTTACCATCTTATCCCGCTATAGCCTTTGTTATATCATTTTATTAAAATAAATCAATACTTTTTGAGTTATTAAAGATCAAAGATTTGTCTGTTTAAGAGCACATGCGTGAAGTTACGGATGATAAAAAGAACATATTAATTAATTGTATATTACTAAAATATTATTTTTATATTATTTCGATATTATAAATTTAGCAAAATTGTATTCGAGTATGTCAAATGTACCCATTATTGGACCCTCCCAGTTTCTGGACATATTCAGTTTATAATGAAACAAAATTCAATTAAATATCGAAATAATATAAAAATAATATTCTGCTAACATACAATTAATTAACATGTTCTTTTTATTATCCGTATCTTCACGCATATGCTCTTAAATAGACAAATATTTGATATTTAATAACTCAAAAAGTATTGATTTATTTTGATAACATGATATAACAAATTTTACTTAAAATTTGTCCCTCTATCGATTTGTGGGGTTATTTTTAATAAAATAGTTTTCACCCGCGGGATGGTGTGTTATTCACCACCAGGGTAAAAGTGCAAGTGGCACCAAATCAGTTTTGTTTCTTGAGGTATGCTCTAACTAGTCACCACTTTTCATGCAAATCGATGGAGGTTTAACAAAATAGGAGGTGAAAACCTTTAATGACTGCACTAACTTTCCCCTTTCATCCCTTATTGCTACTTCCTGTATCCACTGAGGTGTCAGCCTGAAAGGGGTCATAATTGTCAATATACAATGGACACATTTCACAGGAAAAACTCCATATTACTTATGACGATGATTTTTCGGCTCTAGCTCTCCGTCTATAAGCATTAACAGCACCTTAAAACAGAGTGATGTATTGGTTTTTGATTCGTCGAAAATTGTCATACGACAAAGTTGAGTATTTGATGGGATTAAAATTGAAAGATACTTAATATTGTAAATTTATTTGTAATGGTGGATACCTCTTATATATAAATTGTAATACCAGAAAGAGGCCCACATTAATTTCTTTTTTCGTTTTCTTATTTCAATAAATATGATTCTTCCTTCTTCTTCTTCTTGTAATAGGACTATGTCCTGTTTCTTCTGTTACAGCCTCTGCTGCGATCCGAAGCTCCAGCTCTCGCACCATCGTTTTTTGGGTCTTTCTATGGGTCGCTTGGTGTTGGGCTTCTGTGTCTTCGCCCATTGCGCCATACGTTCAGAGTCTATCCGATCTACGTTGTCTCTCCACATGCGTCGTCGTGCTCTTGTCCATCTCATTACGTCTTGAATGCCTAGCTCTCTCAATGTGTCTTCGTTTCGTATTCTATCTCTGAGTGTGATACCTCTTATGGATCTTAGGGTTTTCATCTCTTTTTTTCTCATTATTTGTTTGGTCTTTGTTGTATCGGCCCTTGTCTCAGCTGCGTATGTCAGTACGGGTCTAACACATGTCTTATAAATGCGGACTTTTCTTTCGGTGCTCATACATTTCAGTGGCGGCTCGTGGCCTTAGAGACAGGGTCGGCAAGTTCTTTTTGTCTCCTCATATATGTATACCATCTAATTAAAAGGCTTAAATCATAGGAGATTTTTTTGTTTGGTTTACTTGACATTCTCTCTTGTTTCACGGTGTTTTGACAATATGTTTTGATTCTTTTAAGACGAGAGAAATCCCGTTCATTTAAAGCAGAAGTTGGTGGTAATAAGAGAATTGATGAGCAGTTTGTTGTAATGAACTGCAGTGCTTACTATATAAAATTACACATATTTTGTAACTTATCCAACTTTCTGAAAATATTTGGATCAGCGTAATTTTTAAGTAATTTGTAATAATAAATATCTTGAAAATTCTTTGGCGAAGGTAACTTTTAAATTTTGAATCGTCAAAGAGGTCAAAAATTTGCAAATTTTCAAAATTCGAAAAACGGGTATCTATTTGCATAATACATAGTAGATATCCAAAATTTCAAAATATACTCGTTTATCGAGATATGTATCATGCCTGTGTCTTTTTTGGGGTGGTTCGGAAATATCAAGCGAACCCAAAACGTCACTGCGTATATATTGGAAACTACTATCACTACAAAAATCTTTGAGATTTTGCACCAGTTTTCTTATTCTATCTTTGGAATAAATAATGTCAGTTGACTGATTTTGAACAACAATGAATATCAAATCGGTTTGGGCAAACATCTTCTTAAAAATATTTAAAAGAGTATTAAAATAGTAATCATTTAATAAAGTTCTCAAACCGATTGCTTCACGGATCAAGATATCACATCACAACTTTCAAAATAGTCGCCTTCGATAATAAATTTAAAAAAACTTCCAAAAGCTGTTCACGAAAATCTGCTACAGTGGAAACTAACCGAGGTTTAAAATTTCATCGCGTCTGACAAATTGTTTGCATTTTTTTTTTTTTTTTTTCGAAACAAATTGTTCTAAAACAGTAGTCCGTTTGGGCGAGCTAAACTGTCAAGAAAAGACGATATTCTTTAATTTTTTTACAAGTATCTATCCTGCAAAACTAAATTCATTCTATTCCCATGACAGTGAGTAAATAAAGCTGTGGTGCAATAGTTTTAACTTTTGCCTGGAGACCGTTCAATTCACCAGACATCACGGCAGCGCCGTCTTCTGTCTTATTGCTTTTACTCACTTCTGTAAAACCTAAAAACCTCTCATAAATATTACCACGTAACGCGTATCGGACAGCAGTTAATAATTATTGTAAATGACATGATAATCAGAAGTTGCATCTACTTCTAGTGAAAAGCAAATGGTTTTCTGAATCTCAGATTCAATAACGTTATTCAAAATGTAACTAATTGATTATATTAGTTCATTATGTACTGTTTTAGACATGCCGCTAAATATCTTAGAATCAAAAAGTAAATTAGAAAATCCAAATCGTATTTCTTAAACAATTTTATTAGTTACTTATCTATAATTATATGATATAACGATTATACGATATTATATATCTATAAAAAGTGATAATTCCTGACAACTTAAAAAAATTACAATATCAATTAAACGACGTAAAACGGCGTGATTATTTTTTACAATTTCTGCCGATGCTTCCAAATGAAACCGGCGCGGCAGATTGAAATGTGCCGTACCTGCCGCTTAATGCCTACGGGGAAATGTATGTTTGGTTGCTCATCGACTTGTATTTTTCGTTGAGTTTCACGTGTAAATCGTCAAGCTACGGATGAGCTGGGGTCGGCTAGCCGAACAGTCAGATGAATGGCTCGGATCATTCATTTTTTGAAAAGTCTCTTATGCGCAGGAATCACTTAACGCTCGGATTGGTCAAATCCTTTTAAAAACCATGAATAAAATTTAGTCTGTATTATCTAACACTTTTTTTATTTCATAGGTACAAAAAATGACATAAACTCTGATTAAATTGAATATTAAAAAAATCTATAATATCTATAAATGGGTGGGTCGGCACTGCCGACCCTGACCGGCCGCCACTGATATATTTATTCCGCCAGATTATATCCCCCAGGAAACCAGATATTCTCACTGCTTTCGTTGCCTGCTGTTTTGTTTCTTGCCACAGATGTCTGTCGCTAGATATTTCCACACCCAAGTATCTACAATCCATTACCTGTTCGATTATATGGTCGTGGTCGTCCACTACTAATTTACATCTAATTGGGTTCTTGGATATTACCATCGATTGGGTTTTCTCTGTGGATAGGGTCAAGTTATAGTTTTCGGCGGTTATTTAAAATTTTTGTAGTAGGCGTTGTAAATCATCTTCGTTTTCGGCTATTAAGATTGCATCATCTGCGTAGCAAAGTATTCTCATGGTTCGGTTACCCATTTTGTATCCCTGATTCATTTTGTTAACACTACCTATAACTTCATCCATTATTAAATTAGTGGGTAGGAGAAATCCGGAGTCTCACATCGGGAAACCGATCAGCCTCATGGATTCTGGGGGAGGCAAAAGCTCGACAAGAACGAATCAGAGAAAACGGAAAAAGAAGGAATGCAACAGAATACATATAGCGACATATAATATCAGATCCATGGCTCAAGATGAAAAGCTGTACGAACTCGAAGAGGAATTAACTAAAATCAAATGGGACATTGTAGGATTGTCAGAGGTCAAAAAAATAGGAGAAATGTGTATAGACCTAGAATTAGGCAATCGCCTCTATTACAAAGGAAAGGTGGACGAAACATAGGGAGGAATAGTATTTCTGATCAAAGAGAAAATTAAACAAAATGTAATCGAGTATAAGAGCATATCAGATAGAGTAGGATATATCATACTAGAAATTAACAGGAAGACAAGAATGAAACTAATACAAGTATATGCTCCAACAACAACACATGAGGAGGAAGAAAATGGTAACTTTTATGATGACATCACCACAGCAATGGAAGACAAAAATATAAAAACAACAATCGTTATGGGAGATTTTAACGCAAAAATCGGAAAGAAAATGGAAGATTCAGAAAACAAAATAGGAAACTACGGACTTGGATCAAGGAATATTAGGGGTGAAAGACTACTAGAATATTTGGAACAACAAAACCTTTATGCAATAAATACATACATTAATAAGAAGCCAAACCGAAAATGGACATGGGTCTCCCCAAATGGGGTGACAAAAAATGAAATAGGCTACTTCCTCTGCCAAAATTAACAAATCTTCGAAGACGTAACTACACTTAATAAATTCTCAACTGGCAGCGACCACCGCATACTACGAGCCAAAATAGAAATAAGCAAACTAGAGACGCAGAAATCTAGAAGAAAACCAACGGCTATTGACCATAGCAGAATAAGACAAAACTCAGAAGAATATAGACAGACTTTAAGGGAAACTATAAACAACAAGTAGCAAACGAAGAGTCAGAAATTAATAAGATTAATGAAGGAATGAAAGAAAAACTCTTGGAAGCGGGAATGAAAACTGCCAAAAAACTAAGAACCAAAGAAAATAGATTAAGTAGCGGGACAGTTAAATTAATGGAAAGTAGACGAAAACTAATAAGCGAAAACAAAAGAAACACAGTAGAATACGTAGAACTAAACAAACTTATTAGGAGAAAAACCAGAGAGGATCTAAGAAAACACACTGCAAATGAAATCGAGAAAGTAATTGAGAGAAATAAGGGCCTAAAATGCTTACGACCAAATTTAGGGAAACCACTACTCATTTCAATAAAGGATGAAACAGGACGGGAAGAGAGGAGAAAAGATAAGATATCCGAAGAAGTAGAAAGGTTTTATAAAGAACTATACACCTCAAAGAAAGACGCAAACTTCAACACTCAGGAATATATCAAGAAAACAATCACGAATGTAAACTCAGAAACATTACCAAAAATAGAAAATTATGAAATAGAAGCAGCACTATGACAATTAAAGAACAACAAAGCACCAGGACCAGATAGAATCCTTGCTGAAATGTTGAAAGAAGGGAGAGAAGAAATCTTACAAACATTAAGAAATCTATTTAATCAGTGTCTACATAAAGGAGAAATACCCGACGAATGGAACGAAAGTCTTACAATCCTGCTATTTAAGAAAGGCGACAGAAAGGACATAAAAAATTACAGACCCATCTCACTGCTGTCGCAAACGTATAAACTATTCATGAGGATTATCAACAACAGGCTAACACACAAATTGGACTCTTATCAACCAGTAGAGCAGGCAGGATTCCGAAAGGGATATAGCACCACTGACCATCTTCTAACAATTAGGACACTAATAGAAAAAGCTAACGAATACCATATAGATCTGCACTTAGCGTTCGTTGACTACGAAAAAGCATTTGACAGCGTGGAAATGTGGGCAATAGAAAAAGCTATAAACAACTGTAGAATAGATTCCAGATACAGAATGCTAATACATAATATATGTAAGAAACCAACAATGACAGTACAATTGGAAGAAACCACAAAACCCATACCAATTAACAGAGGAGTGCGACAGAGAGATGTTATTTCTCCTAAACTATTTACATTAGCACTGGAAGATGTTTTCAAAACAATGGAATGGACAAACATGGGAATAAACATAAATGGAAAGAAACTAAACCACCTAAGATATGCAGACGATGTAGTAGTCATAGCATTAAGTTTTGAAGAACTACAAACCATGCTAACCGAACTAGCAAATGAATCCGAACAAATAGGTATAAAAATGAATTTTGCCAAAACAAAAACAATGACAAACACACAAGATAATAGAAACGTAATACTAAACGACACCACAATAGAAGCGGTTAATGATTATATATATTTGGGACAGATGATAAAAATAAATAAGGAAAACCAAACAGCGGAGGTAAAAAGAAGGGTCAGATTAGTCTGGGCAGGATTTGGAAAAATAAAATGGGTCCTAAGAATAAAAAAATACAACAATACTTAAAAACAAGAGTGTTTGACCAGTGCATACTCCCAATTCTCACATACGCATGCCAAACATGGACCTTGACCAAGGCAAACATGGATAAAATAATGAAGACACAAAGAGCCATGGAGAGAGCAATGTTAAGAGTAAAATTGACAGGCAAAAAGCAAAACAACTGGGTAATAAATAAAACAAAAGGCAAAGATGCAGGACAACATATAGCCAGGCTAAAATGGAGCTTCGCAGGTCATAACGCTAGACAAACGAACAATAGGTGGAATAGCACGATACAACAATGGAGACCATGGACAGGAAAGAGAGTAAGAGGACGACCCCAGATGAGATGGGGAGACGACATTAAAAAGATAGGAGGAACGCACTGGAAACAGAAAGCACTAAACAGAAGGGAATGGAGGAAACTGGGGGAAGCCTATGTTCAAGATTGGACGAATTAAAGGGCAAAAGAAGAAAATGTAAAGAACCACCCCTCATCTCTAACCGATTCTGTGCAACGGAGCCTTTGTTAATCCCATATGTGTTGACAACTTTTTCTTTCCCCAAGATTGCCACAAGTTTTCCCCGAAATGCTTCATTTTTTGGTTATTTCAGGTTGAAATATTCGATTTGTAATTTGACAAATAAGAATGTATTTTTGATGAGATAAAACTTTGCTTTTACTGGGTATATTGACTTCATGAATACACCATTTTTTTCGTTTTTTTATAAGCTACATTTTTGCTGCGAATATTTTTTTTTTATAAAATACTTACTTTTTGAGATATTTGCGAAAAATCGCCTGAAAACGTGGCATTTTATTGAAAAATAAATATTTTCACTCGGAAATAAGTCGAAAAGTATTGACTTAGTTAAAAAAGCTCTATAGAATAAAAGTTTCTTCGAATTAGTCAATTTATCCATTTACGGACTTATTTTATACGTATGTCTTTTCATCCCCGAGCAGGGGTGACTTTCACCCCCCAAGTAAAAGCAAGCAACGAGGACCAATAGATCTCAATTTCTTACATCTATAGATTTTTTTCTATGGGGATATTTAAAATTAATTGTTTATGTAGATACACCGCAAAATCTTTAAGTTGCAAGACCGAATTAGAGACGAAGTTATTAGAATTACCCAACAAGTTATTCGTAATGTGCAAGAAGAATGTAGTCGTTGTGTTGCTTATTGTCAAGAGACCGGTGGATGGTGTTTTGAGCATTTAATTTAGCTGAAAATTATTATGTATTAGGTATATACTTCAATATGGCTAAATTCGTTTATTGTTTAAATTACTTTTTATTTTCCCTGTATAGGAATAACTCAATGAATACAGTATTAAAGACCTTTCAAATGAGCTATTACCGTACCCTCATTTCAACTTAAAAAAACTAACGATTGTGCCAATATTTGTATTAGGTCCAGCGTCCACGGCGCAACTGTTTTCAAACAACGAAAACTAGCTTACAATCTGGATCCCACGGACCTGGATCCCACGTACCAAAATAAAGTTGATTAAAAGCAAGCTGAAAATTTATTAATAGCTTAACGGTGTCTAGTCAGATAAACTTTGATGTATGGGAACACTGGAACAGGGGAAGTTTTAATTGTAGAACAGGTTAAAAATTTGGGACGTCAGACTACGAAAACGTTCCATGTATTTTGTCGGACAGAACTTACAATTAATTTGTTACCATTTCATTAAACTCTCGTGCAAAAATCAGACTGGTGTTTATCACCAACTTGGCATTTTAATGAGTGGAACACGAAGAACATGTCAAATAACAGGAATCATGTTGGTTATTAATAGCAGTCTGATTTTTATTTAATGAAAGGGTAACAAATCAGTTAGATGTTCTGTCCGACAAAATACATGGAACGTTTTCGTAATCTGATGTTCCAGATTTTTAAACTGTTCTACAATTAAAACTTCCCCTGTTCCAGTGTTCCCGTGCATCAAAGTTTGTCCGACTAGACACGGTTAAGCTATTAACAAATTTTCAGCTTGCTATTAATCAACTTTTTTTGGTACGCGGGATCCAGGCCTATAAACAATACCTGTACACGAAGCGAATGGTTTCGGATAACACAATGTTAATGCGGCAAAATGTTGATTATAACAAAGAATTTCGAAAATTGGCAGCTCGTCTCTATACAAGTACGATAGACATCAATAGTTCATATTTTGTATAAGTAGTTTTCAATATAGTCAAACCAAGTCTACCAGTTACTATTGACAATACCAGTCAATCTTTTTCATTCAGTTAATATAAATTCTGTATCCCACATAAATATAATATTTAACACATCTTCTGAATACTATTGAAATAATTTAAACAAGATATTTTGACTTGTCTTCAATTTCAGTATAACTTAAATAATCCTAAAATAATTATCTCTTGGAATGTTTTCCAAATGTTCAGGTAAATAATAAATAAGAATCTTTTGCCAACTGCAATGAATCTGTGACCACGGGAGGAGAGTCGCACATAATCGGTTTTAGACTGATTGAAAACCAGTTTCAACTGGATCGTCGCGTGGACGAATCCACATTTCGCTACGCTGCCTGTCAATGTCATAAAACAGTTGCGAGCGCAACATTGGTTTCAGTTTCAAATCGTAGTTTTAAGACAGTTACGCCTGAGCGCTGGCTCCTATCTGTTTAATACAATCAACTAAAGCTGATCTGATTCTAAAAAATGTAGACAAATGTAATAAATAATTAATTTGGTATTCATTATGGAGTATTATATTTTTTTAGTTAACTATTAATAGAATTTAAGTCAAATTTTCAATTATAAAAATCTGTATTTTAATAAAATTACATATAAACAGATTTTTTAAATAAATATCTACACTTCATATCAATTAAAATAAATAATTTAAAGTTAACACTTTCATTTAGCCCTGTACAATATCCGAGGTTTTTACAATTGAAAAATGTTTTTAATGAGTATTGACACAAAGACTAACTAATCATCAGATACTCTAGATAGAGGGAAACTAATCACAGGGAGACCTGAAAACTTTAATGTTGAATGTTAAGTCTACTTAGACTTCTTAGGAGGTGTTTCAGCTCCAACTCCATATGAGGATCCTTTGTCAATCTCGGTCATGCCGATGGTTTTACACATCAGTATATAGACTAAAATAAAATAAAAGTAAATTAAGTATTTACAGTTATTATACACTACAATATTACATTTTATATTATTATATTATTATACACTATTATATTATTATACACTTATTATATTATTATACACTACATACATATTGGTCAACGCAATCAAGTGAGGCAAAGGAAATAGTGGAGACGCTTTCAACATTTTCAGCAAGTCTTCTAAAACCGTATGCAAACAAAAACAACTTAAAAATATAGAAAATGTTGATGTCTTCAAAGTGGCGCACAACAGCTAAAAAAATTTAGCTTGTTTTATAACCAGTTCTATCTAAACAAAAAGCCAACAAAAAGCTCTTTGACGAGACACAAATTTAATAAAATTATATATGAATATTTCGTCGAACTAAAAAAAGGTTTGTATCAGAATACGACTGGGTTTAATCTTTAAAAAGATAGTTTTCAGACGTTAGTTTTTGTTTTTTTTTTGCGATTCGTTTTTTAATTTACTATTCTAACTGGGAAATAAGCCACAATTTAACTTAAAAAATGATTTTATTGCCGTTTCGACTTCCACCTCGGACCTCGTTATCAAAATACAAAATATTACTAAATTAAACAAAAATGTTGTTGCTCATTAAAAAAAACTTCTAATAATTTAATTTAATCTGACACATTCATATCAGCAATTCAGACATTTATTATACATTTTAAAGTACAAGATTTTAAAATGATATTACCAATATTTATGAGTCCTGAGACGACTTTATTGAAAGATAGTTCATTCGATTACATGAAATCAACTTTAAAAGAATATCCGTCACAGTCACAAAAAAATCACAGCATGTGATTTGTCTTTAAAAAGACAACCACCTGGAATGGTGACAGTAAAATTCTCTTGTTAGCGATTCCATAGTAAATCACGAGGAAAAACAAGGAAAAAAACCTCACGATACTATTCCGGCATTGTAAGTATTTGGTCTTGCATTCAGTTTACTCTCAAAACTAACACAAAACTCTGATTTTATACATGTATGTTATTTTAAATTATAAATAATATTAATAATACAATAAATAATACTAAAATATAAATTATGTACTATCCTCGATACGTTATTGACTTACTAATCGTGGTATTTTCTTTGTATTGACTTTGTTCTTTTGGTCTTTTAGTATGGGTAACCAAAATCTTGCTCTTTTTGTAATTTGTCTGACTTACTTCCTAATCTTGTCTGTGTTATTTTTCATTTCTTTTCATTTCATCCCCAAATATAATAATCAACAGGATTAAAATTAAATCCCCTTAAAGAAAAAGATGAAAATGACGGCGGGAGTACCCCGGGGGTCAGTCCAAGGACCCTCTCTATGGAATATATTTTATATAACGGGGTACTAGAAGTAAACAAAGAGAGAGGAGTAAAGGCGATTGCATACGCGGACGATCTGGCCTTACTAGTCGAAGGCGATTGGGGCATAATAGAAAAAGTAAACCAAGCAATAAAGAGCACCGCGGAATGGATAGAAGAAAATGATTTAAAACTAGCAGTAGAGAAAACGGAAGTGATAATCTTGAGAGGACCGAGATACAGAAACAACATATTATTCGAGTACAGTGGCTCCTAAATAAGACACCAAAAGACCGTGAAATACTTAGGAATTACGTTAGACGACAGACTGACATTCGGACAACACGTTCAAGAAGCATGTCGAAAGGCTGAAAAAAGGACCTCTGCACTAAACAAGTTAATGCCAAACAGAGGGGACCCAGGATCACAGAAAGGAACAGTGATGTTACAACCCATCCTATCAATAGTATTATACGGGGCCCCGGTATGGTACGAGGTCCTCCGAATGAAGAAAGACATGGTTCTCAGGCACAAAGGAAACCTCTGATCAGGGTGTGCAGCGCGTACAGAACCGTATCAAACATTGCCCTACAGGCGGTGGCTGGTTCTGTGCCGGTGCACATCCTGGCCGGAGAGAGAGTCCGAATGTACCAAAGGAGCAACGGGCCAATAGGTTCAGGACCATTAGAAAGAAAGAGAAGTATAGAGTTGTGGCAGAGGGAATTGGCAGCCGAAGTCGAGAAGGCGGTCTGGACGAGATCCCTGATCCCGGATGAAGTGGGGTGGTGCGAGTGTCGGCATCGACGAGTCAGCTACTACTTCACATAGTTCTTGACGGAGCATGGATCGTTCAGAAAATATACTCACCGTATAGGGAAGACCGCTGACGATCTATGTTCCGAGTGTGGGGTGGTTGATAACGCGTGGCATGTCGTGTTCGTGTGCCCTGCGTACCATGCGGGGAATGCCGAGCTGCAACTGGGTCTGGGATCTCCTCTAGCCTTCCGTGACTAACATTCGGTCTGTGAGACGGACCACTTAGAGTTTTTACGATTATATCCAAATTGTTCGTTATGTATCTTCGCCGCCATGAGTAGCTGCCTGATTCAGGTGCCTGTTTTTAGTGTTGAAGTTTGAGTCTTAATGTCAAGTGATTATGCAATTATCCTCAAATTTTGTCTCAGACACCGATGTTGAATGTGACATACTCGATGAAAAAATAGAAAATATAACGAAAGAACGTACGAACAATTGCTGGAAATTTAGTAACACAATTGCCAGAAGTAATAGGTGAAGCTAGGTACAAAAAAACAGCAGTGGAAAAATTGAGTTTATTTTTCACAAATAAGATGTGCTATAATTGTTTTATTTTCTTTGGTATTTTGCTAATGTTTAAGAGGCTTAATAAATTAAAAATAGGTATAATTTTTGTTTAACTTCACTCCTTCAAGGAGTAAACACAACTCTACGCTTTAAAGTGTGTCAATGGAAACATTTTTTATGTCGGTCTCTGACACCGATGTTAGCTTTAATGTCCAGAACACCTATGTTAGTTGCGGAAGGCTAGGCGAGCCACACGAGCTAATGAAAAAAATCAATTAATAGCAAGAGAGACTTCGACCTGGTCATTGCTTTTGTCACCAAGACAATACAAGGAAGAGAAGGAGAGGCTTGTGCAGACGGGATGACTAATATATTTATTTCTTTAAAATGTGTTTGTGTCATGGCGGGCAGCCAGCGGGTGGAGGACCCTTTACATCCAAACCACACTGACTGCCTATTTTATTTTTACACGGTTTTACTTATTTATTTATTTTATCGTAGTTTATTTATTTATTTATCTATTTAATTTTATCTATACGAGTCATCGTTCTTTGAATAATTTTATCCTTTTATTTCCTGTTTTTCCCGTTTATGTTCTCTATGTTTTCTTTTCCTTTTTTTGCTTCTTTCCTATTTTTTCTTTTCATCTTTTCTCTTCCCTTCCTTTTTTCTTTTCTAATTCTATATCTGCTTTTTCTTTTCATCTGCTTTTACTCTAGTTCTTTCCTTGTATGTTATAGCATGTTTTGTATCGTTTTGGGACAGTCAGTGGGGAAGGACCTTTACATTCGACCTACACAGACTGCCCCATCTAAATGTCAGAATGAATAGGTGGATGAGTAAGTGTGTATATATTAAAGTAAGGAATGTGGATTTGAATGAAAGAAAGTATGAATGGGTGGATGAGAAAGCGTGCATAGATGAAAATATGAATGACTGGAGTTGCTCGTAACTGCTGGGTGGCGAGGCGTGGGCGGGGACAGCCAACCAATCCATGGAAAGTACCCTAGAAGTACTAGAGGGAAGCTATGAGTAAGGTCGACGGGTCAGATATGCTCGCTAAGAGCGGTTCCAGACCCGCGAGCTGGAGAAAGAGGGGGCAGGTTTAGTCGGTGGGCGGCCCGTGATACAGATAGGGAGGGCCGAATCCAACACACCGACAAATTTTATATTTAAACACACTTACACATAAAAAAATGACAATTACAAAATTTCAAGAGGTCCTTCCTCGAAATGTGTCATATTCGAAAGCAGCTTGCTACAATGAATAGGCGCTATGACATCGACCACCTCAGTGTGATATTTCACTCTTTGATCTTACACAAATCTCACAACCACCACAAATATATTATAATCCTAATATGGTAACCCCAACAGAAAAAGAACATGATAAAAACGAATGGCAAACAAAGTAAAAAAAGATTAAAGTCTCCAGATGAAGACAGAAATGAAGCCAGTACTTCGTTATTTTAGTTTGTAAACTAAAATAACGAAGTACTGGCTTCAAGAACCTATTGAAACTAAAAATCGTTTTGAAAATCTGAACAAAGAAGATGAGGAAACAATGGAACGCTCAGTGATGAGCGAGCTAATAACCGGCAAAATAGCGCAAAAGATGGAAAACATATTAAATTGTGAGATAAAAAGAAATAAAACTAGTAGAGTTGTTAAATTTAGCGTTAGTAACATATAAATTGATTGTTTCCCACCTTTAGATGTATCAGATGAGTATATCAACTAAAACTGTCACTGTGACAGTGGCATTTATTAAATTCGTCCGATACGTCTAAAGGTGGGAAACAATCAATATAATGTCAATCTATAAGTTACTATCGCTAAATTTAACACCTTCACTAGGTTCATCTCTTTTATCTCACAACTTGATATGTTTTCCCTCTTTTACGTTATTTTGCCGGTTATTATTGCGCTCATCACTGTATAACGTAGGTACTGCAAATCCTATACACGAACTACTTAAAAAATTACAAATAACGAGTATACAATAAAGAGCCTAAGCATAGACACAGTGAAGATCCAACTTAATCAAGCTGACCATTATGAGCCTGTAATAAAGGAGTTAGAAGCGAAAGAAACCAAGTTCCATACATATAGATTAAAACAAAATAAAACATTTCGAGTAGTCATAAAAGGTCTTCACCTGATGCTAATGACATTAAAACTATCTTAAAAGAATTGGACCATTGTCATCGAGGCCTATGCTCTCGATGTGCATCGCCCCGCCTTCTCTCCTCTGACGCGAGTCAGAGGCTCCAGCCGTCGAGGCTTTGGAATTCCCAGCTGTCGTGCACGTCACAGTCGACGTTTCTATAAAAGCTGGCGGTTCCAATCCTCAGCATCTCAGTCCGCAGTCGTCCTCCGGCCTGCACGGGCTTGTCCCGTCAGCCTGGGGCGCTGCACCTTGCCTTCCCTGACTCTGTGGTCCGGGGTGGTTAGCGAGTAAAGCGGTTGTTTTATTTACGTAGTTAAGTTCCAGTAGTATAGTGTTTCTCTTTTAGGTTTTTATTTCATATAATGTAAGAAATACGAGCTTTGGTTTGGTTCTTTTTAGAACCAGCCAAAGTCTCACTTAGAAGATAGAAGCCGTAAGCAGTAGTTCTTCAGTGTAAGAATACTGAGTTCTTGGCAGAACTCAGTACAACTCAGTAGCGTAGCAGTAGTTCCAGTTTTTATTTTAGGTATTTTACAGTTTTAGCAAACAACAGAGTACACAGTGACTTATACAAAAAGAGAAATCCAGGGATATGGCCATACAAAAAATTACTGCAGAAAAATTGCACATTGCGTTAAATGCTCTGGACCACACCTAACGAAGTTAGGAAAACTCAAGAAAAGAAAAGAAAAGTAAGAGATGAAAACGTAAAGTGCATAAACTGCAAGGTTATCTTCATCCAGTTAACTATAGAGGATGCGAAATGCACAAACAACTGTAACCCGCACTTAACAAACAAACATAGAACAGCAGACAAGAGCCGACTCGAGAGTAAGACAAGGAGGAGAGAACTAGCCTCTTTTCAATTTGAATTTAAAAATTTAAACGAACCCAAGTGTGTCGCAAATTCCTCGGTGGAATGCAGTAGGATGTGGATGCCCATACTGAAAGAGGAAGTCAATAGAAAGAAAATACCACAATTAGTAAGTCAATAGTCGAGTTAGTATATATTTTAGTATTACTATAGTATTACTTTAGTAGTATATATCCATGTATTATTGATATTATTTATAATTTAAACAAAATTATAGTAAAGTCAGAATTTGGTATTAATTTTGAGAGTAAATTAAATGTAAGACCAAATACTTACGATGTCGGGATAGTATCACGAGGTTTTTCCTGGTTTTCCCTCGTGATTTACTATGAGATCTCCAACGCGAGAATTTTAATGTCACCGTTGCACGTGGTTGTCTTTTTAAAGACAGATCACGTGCTATGATTTTTTTGTGACGGATATTCTTGAGTTGGGGTTGATTTCAAGTAATCGAATGAACTATCTTTCAGTAAAGTCGTCCCAGGAACGCAACTCATAAATATTGGCAACATCATTTTAGTCTTCTACTTTAAAATGTATCGTATGTATCTGAATTGCTGATATAAATGAGTCAAATTAAATTATTAGAAGAATTTTTTACTAAGCAACAACATTTTTGTTTATGTTAGTAGTATTTTGACAACGGCACCCGATTTGGGCGTCGAAACGTTAATAAAAATCATTTTTTAATAATATTGTGGCTTATTTCCCATTAAATAGTTAAAATTGTAAAAATAGCTTCAGAACAACATTCCTGTTACTAAAATCATACCTAACCGATAGACACTTCCTTGTCAGACAAAACCAAGAATACTCTTCTCTGAACGCCATAAAACAGGGGTACCGCAGGGCAGTGTACTCGGACCTATCCTGTATTTGTTGTACACAAGTGATCTTCCTACTACACCGATGGTTAGCCACATTTGCGAACGATACAGCTGCTCTCTCTTCACACGAAAACCCAAAGATGGCATTAAGACAACTTCAAATCTGCCTTAACAAGATACACAAATGGCTGTCGAAATGACGCATGAAAGCAAATGAACTAAAATCTACACATGTAACATTTACACTCCGTAAAGAAACTTGCCCACCAGTACAATTAACAACAACAATTTACCTCAAGCCGAAGATGTAAAATACTTGGGAATCCACCTAGACAGAAGACTAACATGGCGAAAACATATTTTCACTAAACGCAAACAGTTAGGACTAAAGCTAAGCCATCGATACTGGATTATCGGCAGAAACTAAGTTGTCTCTAGAAAACAAATTACTGGTCTACAAAGCCATTATAAGCACATTTGGACCTACGCTACGGTATCCAGCTCTGGGGAGCAGCTTCTAATAGCAATATAAATATAATACAGAGGTTCCAAAACAAGACGATAAGGCTGATTCTTGATGCTCCGTACTACGTACCTAACTACGTGATCCAACGAGACTTAGCAATTCCAACAGTGCAAGAAGTGATAAGTGAATATAGTGCAACATATCGCGAAAGAGTGTCTGTACATCCTAACGAGTTAGCCAAGCGGTTGTTTGAACACTTACATGAACATGAAGAAAGAAGATTAAGAAAATTCAAACCAATCTACAAACTACAAACAAATTTCTACAATCTTTTGAGCTGTATTAAAAGTTGCCTGCATGCAGGTCTTCGGCAAAAGCTTTGTCAATGCTAGATTTTACATACCAAATAAATGATGTAAGATCACATCGTTAAATCCTCCGTATATCAATGGGTACCAATAGAATAAACTAGTTTCGCGATGCCTCGCTCGTCAGTATTCGGCTAGGTACGAATCAATACGCCGAAGATTCAACGATGTGTCTTAATATTTCGCACCTCAGGTGCCGAGCTACAAAAGTGCCATCTACTCTGATGACCAGGAAGTAGAAACACGACTCGAAAAGAGTCGGTTTCTACAATCTTTTGAGCTGTATTAAAAGTGTTTTGTAGCTCGGCACCTGAGGTGCGAAATATTAAGACACATCGTTTAATCGTCGGCGTATTGATTCGTACCTAGCCGAATACTGACGAGCGAGGCATCGCGAAACTAGTCTATTCTATTGGTACCCATTGATATACGGAGGATTTAACGATGTGATCTTACCATTTATTTGGTATGTAAAATCTAGCATTGGCATAGCTTTTGCCGAAGACCTGCATGCAGGCAACTTTTAATACAGCTCAAAAGATTGTAAAAACCTACTCTTTTCGAATCGTGTTTCTACTTCCTGGTCATCAGAGTAGATGGCACTTTTGTAGCTCGGCACCTGAGGTGCGAAATATTAAGACACATCGTTGAATCGTCGGCGTATTGATTCGTACCTAGACGAATACTGATGAGCGAGGCATCGCGAAACTAGTCTATTTCATTGGTACCCATTGATATACGGAGGATTTAACGATGTGATCTTACACCATTTATTTGGTATGTAAAATCTAGCATTGGCAAAGCTTTTGCCGAAGACCTGTGTTAATGTAAGCTCCCGAACTAATGTAATATTCAAGATATAAAGACAAAGAAGAATTGTGTTTCAATATTGTGTTCAATATTGTAAGTTAGGTTACACGTATGTTACACATGTTTAATTAATATTTTCAGTTTTCTCAGGCTAATTGTTTAATAAACTTTTTACTAATCGACAGGAGAGATATTTTATTTATCAGGTTATGGTTGCCCAGACACGGTATTGTGAAATTTGAAAACTAGCCTGTTCTTCGCGCCGCGCCGGTAAAAAGTTTAGTTGTTTCGCGTTCAAGTCGTGAGTGGCCCCCGTGTTTATTTTTCGTTCAAGTCGTACAATTACAAAATAAACATTTAGTGAAGTGCAAAAATTTCCTCAGCTGTGAAAATTGATTCTGGTAATATTATCAAGTTTGATGGCTCAAATTTTCAACTATGGAAATTTAGTGTAACCATTTTGTTTAAAGCAGAGAAGCTGCTTTCAATTGTGAATGGAACAGTTAAAGAACCAGCAGTCCAAACTAGCAGTGAGTGGAAAGAATGACAAAAATTCAAAGGCACAGGTAATTTTATTATCTACTATATGTCAAGATCAAATACAACATTTGATAAATTGTGAAAATACTTCTGAAATGTGGTCAAGACTGCTCACAATACATGAACAAAAGACAGAAATATCTAGAGAGTTACTATGGCAAAAATTTTATGAATATAAAATGCATGATAATGCAAAAGTTGCAGAGCATATATCAGTAATAGAGCTATTAGTTAGACAGTTAAAAGATGTTAAATAAACTATTAGTAATAGTGCTGTTTGTTCCAAAGTAATTAATAGTTTACCTCCTAGATTTAATGCCTTTCGTACAGCCTGGGACTCTGTAGCTAGTAATCAGCAAACGTTTGAAAATTTAGCAGCAATATTGCTTAAAGAAGAAACTAGAATGAATAATGATGACTCTGAAATATCCCGTCTTGCTTTACAAGTAGAGGCTTTACAAAGTAAACTGGAAGCCACCAGAAAAAAGAAAACAAATATACAGGACTTAAAGAAGAATACCACCTGTAATTTTTGTAAACGCAAGGGACACTGGGTTAGAGAGTGTAGAAAGAGAATACATGATTCCAAAAATCAAGATAAAAATAAGTCATCAGAAAGTAATCTAGCATCAAGTTCAGCTTATATATGTGATATTTCTTCCATGTACTTGTCAACCTCCAGCGCAAATAAAAGTGAGTGGATATTGTAACCGTTACCCGTTGCCCTTCAAGAATTTGGCTTCGCCCGCCTATGGCGACTGGGCAACCAACAGAGAGGTCGCTACTCGGACTTGCTTTGCGCTACGCGAAAATCGTAAGCGGGGGACTTTAGTCTGGTCAGTAAACTCGCAGCGACACGTCGGAGAATTTATTCTCATTGTTTGTGACGAAATTGAAAGAAAATGAAATCTAACTAAAAAGAAATCGAACATCAGCCGAATACATGTGGGAAAACTAATCAATCAAACTTAAATATATCTGGAGACGTATTCATATAAAACAATTATATTTGCCGGCAGCGCGACGTGTGAGCTCGTTTCAGTAAGTACATAATACATTTAGATATCTCTCATTCCTTCGTTGTGAAATCCAATTCATCATTGTAGTTATTTCTTTAGGAATTAATTTTGGTTAAAGGATCCACATTAATTCCAAATTAGAGCATAATATCCTTTAAATATTTGCCAGGAACATTGAAGGTCAAGTTTTTTTATCTAGTGTCAAACGTAAATTCCAATACATTTTATACTTTATCATTAGGCTTTTTCAGTAAGTTTTTTTTTATATGTGATTTATGAAAAGTTTTTACAAATACTATACAGCCTTCTGTCTTTTGCGCATTTTTATTCTTCGCGCAAGCCTGTCATGACTTTATTGAAGGTAGATTCAGAAAGTTTTGACATGACATAAGATACCTAACCTAATATTTAATGTTTTGTTTGGGCCTCTTCAATCTGTACTGCTACCCTTGTTGAAATACATAATAATTACATTTAAATAAACTTTATTTTAGATTCCGTCACTTAGTCACATAGACACTTAGTCACTCTATGTAAATTGGGACAAACTATATCATTTAATTATGTGCCAGTAACTGTTAGCAACTCGGGTATGGGTTACCCCTAGAGTTTACTGCTTTTGATTGGATATACTACTATATTACCTATTTCACAACATCCAGGATTGGATTTATCACCACAGCAGCCCACTAGTTTTTGTCGTGCCAAGAGGAAATTCATTCCTATCTGGACTTCAACATTTTTTTAAATAGGAACTGTGGTTAAGATAAGTTGTTTACTTTTATTATTTACATATTTCGGGTACTCTATAGTTGCTTGCAGTGTAAACTTATTGTATGCATACAATCAGGTAAACTAGGTACATATTTCTTGATAGATAGGGTTTTAGGTCGTTGTTTTTTTTCCTTGATTCAATATAAGTAGTAGTTTCAAATAAATAAAATTAGGTCTTGTTCCATAATCATTATAAATAATTGTATCTTAAAATTTTGATAGGGAAGGGGTTGTTAAAATTTTGTCCAGGTTTTTAAATAGGGAATATGTCTGGTAGGTTTGTTTGTATAAATATGATATAAAGAGTTACTGACCAACTCATTTATATAACTCATTATATAATTATTAATATTTTTGCTAGGTGAAATACTTGATTTTTGGTAACCGTAGCGTTCTTGTTGTGTGTATTTCACTTTAGGCTAGTTCAATTTAGGTAATATTACTAACTTTTAGTTGTAAGGACTTTGTGCTATTCCAACGGACTTGATTTTGATTTTCTATTAATACCTTTACTTAGCGCATTGTGTAGTGGTTAATTGCATGTTAGTGGCTTTTTGGCCCTGTTTGACCGTTACACCACCACTACCACTGTTATTGTGTTTAGAGAGATATGTAACTTGTAATATATAATATATATATATATATATATATATATATATATATATATATATATATATATATATTGCTTATTTCCTGAACGTGAATTTTTAAATAGTTAGTTTTTTAATTCCTGGGTTTGCGGTCTGTTATAAATAAAACACTTGATTTTGCTTAGACGTTTCGGCTGTTTGCCATTTTCAATAAGCACTTTTAATTATTAAACATTACACTGTTAACAAACATATTTTATAACAAAATTCTCTCATAACATCTTAGAGAAACACGATGTGCATTTTTTTAAAATTTCAAAATATTACGTGTATTGCGTATAAAATATGTTTGTTAACAGTGTAATGTTTAATAATTAAAAGTGCTTATTGAAAATAGCAAACAGCCGAAACGTCTAAGCAAAATCAAGTGTTTTATTTATAACAGACCGCAAACCCAGGAATTAAAAAACCAACTATTTATATATATATATATATATATATATATATATATATATATATATATATATATATATTTTGAAAAAACAAAAGATGTAGATCTTTGAAAATATATATATATATATATATATATATATATATATATATATATATATATATATAAATAGATATATATATATATATATATATATATATATATATATATATTGATACATGTATCCATGTGACTTCCAAAGTAGATTCTCGTAATACGTTGTTACTTCATATATACCGTTATGACTTCCGATTTCGGAAGTCACAACGTTTTGCCTATATTTTTACGAATTTGGCTACTAGATGGTATCAGAAGGCTTATATTAAAAATTTCGCTGGAAGTCATATCGTATCTAACATACTCATAAGATCAGATTTTACTTCGACGGTATATCACCAGCGCTAGTGTCGCTCCCGTGCTACTATACAGGCTATGTACACAACGCGTAGCGTCTTCCGTATACCACACCGCTCGGTGTGACTTCCGTTTTTTGGCAACCCTGTGTAACGGTTTCCAGACATTTATCTGTTGTAGATTCGCGGTCCTAATCGTACTTAGTGTTTTGTGTGCCTTTTGTTTTTAAACATGAATAATAGCAGATCTGCTTTACTTTTAAAGTTAGCCTTAAATGAAGGTACAATAAGTGACTATATATCTCTATAATTATATATTTTCTGTACTTATTTTAATCTATAATATTTACTTACCTATTTACTTATATAAATTCATTTTTCTCGTGTTTTTGTTTACTTCCTTTTTTACAATGAACTTCTAATTTAATCTACACTCACCGGCACGAAAAACGGGCACCCCAAAAAAATGGGTAATTTTTGATGTCTCGTATCTCCCAAACCTGTTGTCCGATTTAAGTAATTTTTTTTAATATGTTATAGCCTTATTCTTTAACAAAATAGCTATGATAATATTGTTGATAGACAGGTAAATTTTCATTGTATACCGGGTGTACCAATCAAACTGGGTTTTTTTTCTCAATTTTCACAACACCCTGTGGAATATTCTAGCCTTTATAAAATATTTAAATCAAAGCCTAACTATAGCTCCAGGTTTTATTAACATTCTGTTTTTTTATTCATTCGCTTACGTTGGATAATAAAAAGTTAAGGACTTTAACAACTAGCCATATTCTTTATCGATACAGGTGTTTCTAAATATAAGTGCGACAAACTTTAAGGGGTAATTTCTGCATGAAAAAATAATGATCGTTTGGCAAAAGAATTTTATATTTGCAAGCATTTGCGGACATAGCTTTATCAAGTAAACGATCATTATTTTTTCATGCAGAATTACCCCTTAAAGTTTGTCGCACTTATTTAGAAACACCATGTATTGATAAAGAACATGTTGAGTTGTTAAAGTCCCTAACTTTTTTATTATCCAACATAAGCGAATGAATAACAAACAGAACGTTAAGAAAACCTGGGGCTATAGTTGGGTTTTAATTTCAATATTGTATAAAGGCTAGAATATTCCACAGGGTGTTGTGAAAATTGAAAAAAAAACCAGATTGATTGGTACGCCCAGTATACAATGATAATTTACCTGTCTAGAAACAATGTTATTACAGCGATATAGTTAAAGAATAAGGCTATAGCACAGGGGTGGGCAAAAGCCGGCCCGCGGGCCGGGTCCGGCCCTTTCGCTTACTTTGTCCGGCCCGTTGAAAAACCCCGCAAGTACCTAATCTTTTTAATCCCTTTTATGTGATTTTGTTGAAATCAACAGTAATAGTTTGCATAGTGTTCACATAAATTATTAAATATATAAATAATAGAGAGTATTATAATTACGAACAGCCTTAGCTAACTATATTTTTAAAAACTGTTTAATTGTAACTATTTACTTTAAATTTCTTTTAAAATATAGGGAAATCCCCGGAAAATCATAATTGTTTATTCGGTATTAATAATCGTATTTAACTCTCAAGGTCTCAAGACAAGCACTCGGTGTTTGGGTATCTATTTCAACCATATCACTGACAGTTTATGATCTAAATACCTCAGCACTTTGGTCCCAATAATATGATTCTTTATTTATTAAATCTGAATTAAGTATGGTTGTTTGGAATACCTACTTCAGCATAAAATTCATTGTTACCGATTTTTGCCGAAGTTTTACAACTACTTCGAAAGACGCGTATAAGTTTATTTTGATTTAGCACTGGTCGTATTTCCTATTACTCCTCATATTTCTTTTGATACAGTGTGTGTTATTTTGCAAATATATAATAAATTGAAAAAGTGGAGGACATTTTGTAAGTAAAATTTGAAAACATTGTTTTTATTTTATTGTATTAAAATATTTATTTGTAAGCATTTGCAAAATGATACAATCTAAAAAAAGAAAAGTTGATTTGGAATGCAGAAATTTTAATGAAGCATGGACAGAAAAATACCTTTTTACGAACATTGGTAAGAAAGCAATTTGTTTAGTTTGCCATTAAACCATTGCTGTTTTCAAGGAATATAATTTAAAGAGGCATTTTACATCAAAACATCCAAAATATGCATCGTTTTCTTTAGAAGAACTTAAAAATGCTGCAGACAACTTAGCAAAAAACTTAAATAAACAACAAAATATTTTTAGCAAACAAAGTAACATCGAGAAATCTACCACACAAGCAAGTTATGTTATTGCACACAAAATTGCTAAGTTATGTAAACCTTTTTCTGGAGCAGAATTTGTTAAACAGTGCATGGTAGAAGTGTCGGAGATATGTTGTCCTGAAAAAAAAAAACATATTTTTGAAAATTTAAGCCTGTCAAGGAGAACAATAGTACGACGGATCGAAAATATTTCAGGAAATTTACTCGACCAGCTAAAAACAATAATTGCTGATTTTACATATTGTTCTCTGGCGTTGGATGAGTCCTGCGATATTACTGACACAAGTCAATTATTAATATTTATTCGGGGCATTAACAAAAAATGTGAAATTCGCGAGGAACTTCTTAGTGTGCATCCAATGAAAGATACAACTACCGGTGAAGACTTCTTTAACGCTGTTGAAGAGTGTTTAGTTAAAGTAAATTTACCTTGGAACAAAATAGTAAGCATCACTACGGATGGCTGTCCTAGTTTAACAGGGAAAAATGTGGGCTTACTAAAACGAATCAGCGACAAAGTAAAACAGTTGCAGCCAGAACAAGACATATTATTTTTACACTGCATTATTCATCAAGAAGTGTTATGTAGAAAAGTTTTAAAATTGAATCACGTCGTTACTGTTGTGACAAAAGTTGTAAATTTTATCCAGGAACGTGCCTTAAATCATCGACAGTTTGTTGAATTTTTGAAAGAAATTGAAAGTGACTTTTACGAAATTCCTTACTACACTGAGGTGAGATGGCTTAGCATCGGTAAAGTTTTGGACAGATTTCAATATTTGCTTGATGAAATAGTATCCTTCTTGTCGATAAAAGAAAAACTACATGATTTTCCTGAATTGCAAAATGAGGCATGGCTAAACGATTTGTCGTTTTCTGTAGATATTGTAACATATTTAAATGAACTTAATGTAAATTTACAAGGGAAAAACCAGTTCGCTTTCAATATGCACTCAAATGTCAAAGCATTTATGATAAAACTAAACTTATTTGCTGAGAACTTTAATAAAAAAATATTAAACCACTTCCCATCATTACAAACACGACGAGAATTATTGAAAAATTCTGATTTTCTTAAATATAGTTCAGTAACACAAGACCTGCATACTGAATTCCAAAGAAGATTTCAAGATTTCAAAGCTATTGAAAAACCTTTGTCATTAATTAGTCAACCTTTCAATTTCGATGTGCAAGAAGCCCCTGTTGAAATTCAGCTAGAATTAATTGACTTACAGGCAAATAATTTATTAAAAGAAAATGTTCAATCAAACGAATTGAGTGCTTTCTACGGTGCTTTGAATACAGAACATTTTAAACATTTTTTAAACTATGTTCAAAAATACCTAGTTTTATTTGGTTCGACATATATTTGTGAAAGAACTTTTTCGTTGATGGTTTCCACGAAAAATAAATATCGATCACAAATTACTGACGAAAATCTACACTCGGTATTAAGGATTGCTACAAGTGATTTGGATCCCAATTTTGAAGAAATAATATCACATGAACATTCGCGATTTCACGTTTCGCATTAACTATTATAGAAGTTATACTTATAATGAGTATTCTATTAATTTTAACGTTTAATGTTTGTCTTTTTTTTTATAATTTTATTTAATATTAGGTATATTTACAAAATATGTATCAATATAAATTAATTTGTATCGTTAAAATATAAATAAATAAGAAAATAAAATCTTTCAATAACTGATTTATTTAATTACCATTAATTTATTATTATTCTTCTAACGCCGACTCCACTAATGAAGGTTGGCTAAAACACCATTGCAAATTCGTCTCTATTTTCTGCTTTTCTTAAAAGCGTCTGTGTGTTTAACCCGGTCCAGTCTCAAATGTTTTCAGTCAGAATATTTGTCGTCTACCAGGACCCCTTTTTCCTTCGAACAACTCGTACATATCATTTCTGAGCATGTGCCGTAAATATGCTGTCTGTCTCCTTTTAATGGAGGTCAAAAGTTCTCTGTCTCTTTCCATTTCGTGCAACATCATTTTGTTCGTATATGATCGGTCCATGGTATTTTCTAAATTCTCCCAAAAAGCCACATCTCAAAAGCTTCCGGCTTTCTCATTAAGTCAACATTAACAATCCAAGCTTCGGCACCATAAAAAAGAATAGAGTGGATATACAACATTTTATCAACTAATATCAGATTTGCAGATTGAGTCTTTGATGACTCAGAAATGTCCTCATCTTCAAAAAGTCTACCCTCAATTGCTCTATTCTTGATCGAATTTATGATTTCGAATTTAAATCTTCCGTAATCCAGACTCCTAAGTAAGTATTTCATTTTGTCCACTTGCTCAATATCTTCATTTTTTATCTGGTTCTTTTTCTGGATCTTCTTATGATTTAATATAATGACCATTTTTTTTTCAATTACGTGACATATTTTACTGGGCACAAGTTTTTCGCATGTATTCCCAAGTAGGACAATTTATTATTACCATTTTCTAATTATTAACAGTCAAATTTCTTTGTCCAAATGCTTTAAAATAATACTTATAGTATTTATTTCTTGGGCAGGGATAAACTACACCAAAAAAATTCGCGTGGGCACAGCGTACATATCCGGTATAGTCCTCCGGCCCGAGAGACATTTTGAAACTTTCATTTTGGCCCGCGCTTAAAAGTAATTGCCCACCCCTGATCTAAGCGGTTTTTTAAAATTTATGGGTTTTGCAATATTTTACCGTCAGCGAACGGACTAATAGTAGAGGATCCGATATAAGGCCGATCTGCATCGATCTATTTAATGGATAACGTGTGCGTGAAGTAACAATGTATTTTAAACGGGATTTATTTTTCGCACTGTTTTTGACACACTTTCATATAATCAAATATCCTTAACTTTCGCGTTGTCATGGTGATGACATAATGAGCAATAAATTACAAAAAAAAATTTGACAGTTTTGTGGTTTGAAAGAAATTAGAATGTTTAAATAATTTCTAAAAATTGTAGAATAGGAATGAATTCCAGTGATGAAGAGTTACAGTTTTTTTATTTGTTTATCGTAGATAAAATATTGTATGAAACTGTGCGTGAAGTACTTTTTGCGAACTTAAGCGATGTATAGCACTCGCTCCGTTGTCGCTTGTGCTCTAAACATCACGTGCATTCGTAAAAAGCATACTTCACGAACTGTTTCATAAATAACTATTTTCATATATTGAAAAAAATGTTTCGACCCGGGTAGATATTATTCCAGATTTTCAGATTTCAGCACAGTGTTAGATGGTTGGGGCATATATGGAGAGCAGGTAGCGTAACAACTATAAACTCAATTTTACAATGGAAACCCGGAGTTAGAAGGAGACGCGGAGGAACTAGAATAAATGGTTACAGGAAGTAAAGGAAAATTTATATAGGGCAGGAATTAGAGACTAGCAGAAAAAGACAGAGGATAGAAAGAACTGGAGAAGCACAGTCAATAGTATCGAGTAGCAGACTGGGACTAATCTGCTCTAAAAAGATGGATCTAGATAGCTTTTTAGCAGCTCAACCCCACCTGGTGTATTTAGCCATTTAATTTTCTTATTACACATTATTATTGGTACATCAAAAATTAAAAGGACGGTGCCTGTAATAAAATCTAAAATTCAAAATTTAATCAAGAAAAATAATAAATATTAAAATTTCCTATAAGTTCAAATTTATTTATTAAAATTTTTGATATAATTTTCATAAATAAATTACTTACTAATAACACTTTTTTAATTAATTCCAAAAAATCCATTTTGCAGCAATAATAAAATATTAGTATTTGTAAAATAAATATCAGTCATATCATAAATACTACAGGTTTACAAAAAAAAACTAAATTTCGGACTATTTGACGAAACCATGTTACAAGGGGGTTTTTGGGGTGGCTGATCACGAATCCGGGATCCGCTCACCTCTTTCACGCCAGGTAAAGGTAATTTCAAGGTCAAATCAAGATAAATCGACAGTCGCTCTGAGAAAGTATATTAGGGCGTTTTTGGTGTCGCTGATGACGAATCATTAGTCCGCTGACCTCTATCACGTCTAGTTCAAGGTCAAATCAACATAAATCGACACAATCGCTCTGAAAATATAGGGGTTTTGGAGTCACTGATCATGAAAACTGCGGTCCGTTGAGCTCTACCACGTAAGGTAATGGTCATTTCAAGGCCAAATCAGGACAAGTCCACAAAACTGATTTGACCTTTAAATGACCTTTACCTGTCGCGGTTGAGCTCAACGGACCCCAGTTTTGTGATCAGCGACCCCAAAAACCCCCTAATATACTTTTTCAGAGCGATCGTGTCCATTTATCTTGATTTGACCTCGAAATGACCTTGAGCTAGACGTGATAGAGGTCAGCGGACACAAATTCGTCATCAGCGACCACAAAAACCCCCTAATATACTTTTTCAGAGCGACTGTCGGTTTATCTTGATTTGACCTTGAGATTACCATTACCTGACGTGATAGAGGTCAGCGGACCCCGGATTCGTGACCAGCGACCCCAAAAACCCCCTAGTCATATGGTTTCGTCAAATATTCCGAAATGTATTTTTTTTGTAAACCTGTTTAATCAAAAGAATATCAATCTTTTAATTTAAATAGACAACTTTAAAACATAGAACTGCATTCACAACTGTATTCACAGTAAAAGTTTCAAAAGATCACACATTACGCTTAAAGTAAGAGGTAAATCAGCAGACGAGTCGTTGTGACTTCCAAAATATGACAACACCGCTGGAAGTGACAACGCACCTTGAACTACCCTATATATGGAAGCCATAACGTATGCTGTACGCTTCGGTTTATACGTATATATATACAAAATTTATTTTGGTAAATCCTTTCCCCTCAATAGGTAGACCCATTTTATAAGCCCCCCTTTTACCAAATACACAATTTTTAAAAAATAATTCCTAGTAGAAAAAGTGGAAGTCGGACAGCCTCTTCTGTATACCGGAAGTCACAACTTAACGTGCATCAATATATATATTGCTTATTTCCTGACCGTGAATTTTTAAATAGTTGGTTTTTTAATTCCTGGGTTTGCGGTCTGTTATAAATAAAACACTTGATTTTGCTTAGACGTTTCGGCTGTTTGCCATTTTCAATAAGCACTTTTAATTACTAAATATTACACTGTTTTTTTTTTATGGCATAGACTTGGGTGTCATTTAGCCAGTCACAACTTTTTTTGTTTTCTGTTCATACATAAGGAAGGCAATGAGGTCCTTAGAGTTCCATAGCAAACTCTTCTACAGCTCTCTACTCAGTTCAAAAGCTGGCCGCTATGGACTGTCTAAGTTGCTCACCACATTTTCCATTATGTATCTTCTTCTTCTTCTTTTTTCATATGTACATAATATACCAAATTATCAGGATTAATAAGTTTAGAGGTTAATTTTAGTTTCACAGATAAATTTCATTAAACAATCATATATGTTCTTGCTGTTCAGAGACAATAGATAGGATACATTGAAAGGTGGAAAAATATTACATTTTATTAAATCTTGGATTAAATTATATGTGCATGGAATATATTTTGCGCACTCAAAGAAAGTATGATTTAAGTCATCAACCTTCTGACATTCTGTACAAAGATTTGAATCAAAAACTTTAATTCTTGCTAGATGTAGAGGGAAACATGCATGTCCAAACTTCATTCTAATTAATGTTGTTATATATCTTCGAGGTACTACATAATTTTTAAACCAATATATATTTGGAACAGAAGGTTGAATCAGTGAATACTGAGATTTGGATTGTTTACAAAGATCTCGCCATGATTGACTCCACTGCTTTTTAACTCGATGCTTAATAGTGTTAACCAAGTCAGATATGCAAAACTTACGATTATGTGAAGTACCATATTCAATAGCTTTTTTAGCCAAACTATCAACATATTCATTATGCGTTAGTCCTATATGAGCCTTAACCCATAAAAAGTTCACTCTTCTTTTATTTTTATGAATTTCAAAAAGGATTTTCTTAATTAGTAGGATATAAATATTTGAATTGTTATTGGGAAAATCTATAGTTTGAATAGCAAGAAGAACAGAGAGTGAATCGGAAATAATTGTTGCAGATATATCTTCTGATTCTTTAAAATATTGCAGGGCCTCATAAATTGCTATGGCTTCAGCACTGAAGATATAAAAATCATGGCCTAACTTAAATATTTTTTCTGTTTTAGTAGCAGGTATGAAAAAGGCACATCCAGTGCCAACTAACGTCTTAGATGCATCTGTATATATATTTATAGAATCTGGCCAATTATCTAAGAATGTTCTTAAGATGTTAGAGCTAATATTACTGTTTTCATGGTAACTTGGTTTTACTAATTTACCTGTATGTAAAAAAGAATGAAAATCTTCAAGTCCAAAACTATCAATCATGTTAAAATCACAGTCAAAATTTAACAGATCTCGAAAAGCCTCGCAAAGTGGAGGAGAGTTCTTTAGCTTCCAGTATTTATTAGTTAAATCCTCTACATTCAGCTTGTTAATATTTTGGTAAAGACCGATATTTAGGTAACGAATTTTCATTAAAAATTTCTGGCTGAGATATTTCCTTCTATAATTGAGTGGAATTTCTAAAGCTTCTACATGTAAAGCTTTATTTGGAGTTGATTTCATAGCTCCCAAACAGATACGGAGTCCTAAGTTCTGTACAACGTCTACTTTGTTTAAAATATGTTTAGAAGTTGAACCATATAGAATACTACCATAATCAATTATAAATCTAATATATGATCGATAGAAAAGCAAGGAAGTTTCAACATCAGCTCCCCACCAAATTCTTGAAACTGATTTAAGAAAATTTAGACCCTTATTACATCGATTTATCATAAAGTCAATATGTAATTTCCAAGTCAATTTACGATCCAAAATCATTCCCAAATACTTAATGGAAGAAGCAAATGCGTGGTCGTAGCCATTAAGTTTTAAATTCTCTATTTTTGGGATATTATGTCGAGTGAAAATACAGACAGTAGATTTATTTTGAGCTATTTCGAATCCGTTTTGATTGAACCATAAATTAACACAACATTGAATTCGTCCTAAGGTTTGAACCGAGTTATCATAAGTTTTGGCCTGTGAATACAGGAGAAAATCATCAGCATATTGTATTATTTGAAATTTAAAAATGTCAGTAGGGACTTTATGCAAATCCGCAGTATACATATTAAACAAAAGGGGACTCAATACTGATCCCTGTGGTAGTCCTAAATTATTATATCTAGGGCCTATCAGTTTATTATTATTAGTTCTTAGATATATCTTTCTGCAGGAATAAAAATTATAAAGGGCTTCAGCCAACTGAGGCGGTATATGAAAATGTTTTATCAATTTTTCCCTTAAAATGTCAAGACTGACATTGTCATATGCACTTTCAATGTCTAAGCATATAGTAGGTAAATAGGTGTTGTTGGAAAATGTGTTTTGAATATCTGTTACTAGTGTAGAAAGTGCGTCTAAAGTACCATATCCTTTTTTATAACCAAACTGAAAATCTGGAAGAAGTTTATTTTTTTCTACCCACCATTCCAACCTGTGTTTTATCATTCGTTCTAGAGTTTTCAACATACAGGACATAAGAGAAATCGGTCTATATGACTGAGCCAAATTTGAGTTTTTACCTGGTTTTAATATTGGTAAAACAATTACATCGTGAAATTGATCAATAACTGATTTATTGCTGATTACACAATTAAAAATATCTAACATTAGAAGTTTGGCAACTTTAGGGAGATGTTGAATCATTGGATATTTAATATTATCAAATCCTGTACTCGTGTTATTTCGATTTTTTAGAACATATTCTAGTTCTGTAATATTAAAAGGTTCTAGTAAAAAATGGCTTTGCTTATCTGGAATATAATTATGAGTATTAGGTGGTTTAACAGATGGCGGAGCAATTTTATCAAAGATTTCATCCTCTAAGGTGTTATCCAAATTGTATGCGTTTGGAATTGATTTTCTATTTAGTTTTCTGGCTTGCTTCCACAACGTTGTAGTTGGAGTATTTTTGTTTAGAGAAGACACAAAATCTTTCCAACTCTTTTTAGCTATCAATTTTAGATGCTTCTTAGTTTTAGCCATGCTAGCTTGACACTTTATATAATTATTAAAATTAGCATTTTTTTTATATTCTGTCAGTGCTTCTTGCCTTTCTTTAATAATTGTATCACATTCTGTATTCCACCAAGGTGGGGAACAACGAATTTTATTTTTAAAAGTTTTATATTGCGGGATTGAAATGTGCGCAGCATGATTCATACTATCTATTAGAAAGCTATATTTATCAGATGTACTGTCCATTTCGTAAACACTATTAAAAAAATTTTCAACTGATGTTGTGTATAGAGTCCAATTGGCTTTTCTAATGTTCCACTTACTTCTGGGTATAAACTCTTCAGTTGTAGTACTATCTAATATTTCCATATTGATAATAAAATGATTAGAGCCTAGTGTGTCAGAATGTATGTACCAGTGGATTTTATTAGCTATGTCAGGAGTAACAAAAGTTACATCAATTACTGAACTATTTTGATCTGGTCGAGTAAGAACAGTAGGCTCGCCATTATTTATTACGATAAGGTTGAGATCATCTGCAGTATTAATAAGCTGTGTTCCAACTGTGTCATTGTAACTAGATCCCCAAATAGTATGGTGAGCATTAAAATCTCCTCCTATAATTGCTGAATTATTAACTTGCGAGAAGATGTTTGTCCAATCATTTACTGAACTTTTACTTTTAGGTGGTCTATATATAGATAAAATATTCAGATCCTTTGTTTTATTTTTAGTTGTTACACCACAAACTTCTATTTCCGTATTAAAATTAGAGTTTAAATTTAATTCACTAAAAGTAATTGAATTGTGGATGAGAATAGCTACACCACCGAAGCCATCATTTCTGTCTTTTCTAACCAAATTATAATTTTTAAAATGATAACTAATATCTTTTTTGAACCATGTTTCACTAATTAGGAGGATGTCTATACTTTTATTATTTAAATAATGCATTAAACTACCTTTGTTTGATATAGCAGATCTGGAATTCCACTGACTTATTTTTAAATTATGTTGTATTGACATTATGAATTAATTATGAACTGTTCTACTTCTTTAATAATTATTTTGTTGTCTAAGGTTTTTATGTCTTCTACTGTATGAATATTTTTTAAAAAGTTTATTATAAATGTTGCTACAGATTTAGCTAGTTCAGTTTTATTTTCGATATTATTATTCGGTGTATAAGAATTAGTTGGCAAAGGTTGAGACGGTCCAAAAGTGAAGGGGAACATCGGTTTATGAGATGTTGATTCTAAAATAGGTGAATTTGCTTTTCTTTTCTTTCCTGAGTGTTCATTTGAATTATTTATATTAGAGTTTGATTGAGTCAAAAATTGAGATCTATTAATTTCTACAGTTGGCCGAGTCGGACCAAGATTTTTATCATTATTCTTAATTGGTAGGGATGGAAATTCTTTTTCATTATTATTCAAACAAGAGAAAGAGTTGGGACTGATGAGTGCTGAAAAGGAGTTTTCACATATTAATCTAGCTTCCACAAAAGTAGTTTTTTGTTCTATCATAATATTCTTAATTTTCTTTTGTTTTTCATAAAATGGACATTTTTTTGATATTGTCACATGTTCGTTATTTTTGCAATGTATACAAAACATACTTTTTTCGCAATGATGGTCTTTATTTTTAATTTCACCGCACTGTATACATAGTTCCTGTGTACTTCGGCATTGCCCTGAAACATGCCCAAATTTTAAACACTTATAACATTGAACAACTCGGCCAAAAAACTGTTCAACAGAAAAATATACTCTATTAAAGGCAACATAATTCGGTAAAATATTGCCTTCAAAAGTTATAATTATAGTTTTTTTGTCCACATATTCAATTTTATCTTCTTTTTGTACCCTACGCTTAGTCCTATATATACTCAAAACATTAGAAGGAGTTTCGATGTTATCCATGAGATATTTCACATCATATCTAGTGTCAACGTCTTTCACCACACCTTTTATTTCTAGTAAATGACTAGGAATATATGCTTTCAAATTTTGTTCTTTAAGTGAGCTGTTATTGACGAGGTTATTTGCCTCTAACCGAGAAGTAAGCAAAACTTTTACACGGTTCCTACCTATACTTTTAATTTCTCGAACATTCGTTAATTTTAATTTTTTAAAAATAAGGTGCCCAATCGTCATTGCATGTAATTTTCCCAAATTAAGATCATCACCAATCCTTTCAATGTAAACCCAAATATTATCAAGATTATACTTATCTGAAAGCAGATTGAATTGTTTAATGTTCGGTCTCGCATTTTGTCCATCATCTTGCATATTCAATTCCATTTTACTAATAATATCACCATTATCCGCAGTCACTCGCGTCAAAAGAGACGTCCCTGACTCACTTTTATCCCCCATTTAGGGGGAAATAAGTTTTAAACCACTATATACTGAAATGTTTTTGTTTATAAACACTAAATTAATTATTAACCACTACTTTATCTTCCAAAAAACACCAAAACTGTTATCTTTTACAGGAGCAGATCAAAATATCAACATCAACTTTGAGAGTTATTTTGACAATGTAAGCATTACACTGTTAACAAACATATTTTATATACAATACACGTAATATTTTGAAATTTTAAAAAAATGCACATCGTGTTTCTCTAAGATGTTATGAGAGAATGCCAGGCATGGGCATTGGGCATATGGTAAAAGCACTTCACAACGGTTTTGGATGGTGGTCGTAAAATCAAAACGATAATATACAGGAGATCAAGTTACATAATATAGGAAAGAAATAAATCTGACTGATGTTTAACTTTCAATAATGGGAGCAAGATATTTTGCAGTTATGATCTGAGTATGTAACTCGAAATATGAATACTGAGGTGCGTTTTTTTTTTGTATTTTATATGGAACAGAGGCTTGACGCTAAAACAAGGATATTCGTTAATGATATTTTCATATTTTAAATTATTATTTAAATTTCTTATTTTAATTGTATTTAATATCTCATTTTTCTTTATTTCATTTGGTTATAAAACGTGGTGTCTCTTAATCTTTTCAACCAAGGTTATTTTTAAAAATCTTATATGCCCACATCTCAAATACTCTGTTCTATTATAATGTTCTATCATTAACGAATATCCTTGTTAGCGTCAAGCCTCTGTTCCATATAAAATACAAAAAAAAATACGCACCTCAGTATTCATATTTCGAGTTACATACTCAGATCATAACTGCAAAATATCTTGCTCCCATTATTGAAAGTTAAACATTAGTCAGATTTATTTCTTTCCTATATTATGTAACTTGATCTCCTGTATATTATCGTTTTGGTTTTACGACCACCATCCAAAACCGTTGTGAAGTGCTTTTACCATATGCCCAATGCCCATGCCTGGCATTCTCTCATAACATCTTAGAGAAACACGATGTGCATTTTTTTTAAATTTCAAAATATTACGTGTATTGTATATAATATGTTTGTTAACAGTGTAATGTTTAGTAATTAAAAGTGCTTATTGAAAATGGCAAACAGCCGAGACGTCTAAGCAAAATCAAGTGTTTTATTTATAACAGACCGCAAACCCAGGAATTAAAAAACCAACTATTTATATATATATATATATATATATATATATATATATATATATATATATATATATATATATATAAATATATATATCAAGCAGTGATTCTTGAGGATGCAGTCTATTTTGGCCCACAAGACAAAGAAAACTCTTTGACTTACTGTCAAGCTTTCGAATTTATTTTAATTCTTTTTCAAGACATCTGTTGACAAAAATATACAAATATAAAAATTATGTAGGTACTTACAATTTTCTTAATTACTTACTAGTCATGAGATTACATTGAAAAAATTTGAAACTTTACCAAAAGGACAATTATGCACATAGGTATGAAAAATTATTTTTAAAAACTTCAGTTATGTTGTCATGTTTGAAATATGTCATGAAATATGTAAAGTGTATACACTTTATATAGGAGGAAAGTAAAACTAGTAACAACATATTTTTTATTTTTTATTAGATTTTATTAGATTGATCTATGAAAAAAAAAATTAATAACATCAAACCCAATTAGTCCAGTCATTTTTTAAAGCATGTATATAAATTTTAATGTTGGATTATATGATAGAAAATCAGATTATGATGTACTAATTTTTTTGTTGATATGCTAATATGTAACAATAAATGTTACTTAATTTGTCTATATCTGATTTTCTATTTATACATTTTTTATTTTTCTGTATATGTGTCATTTCTATAAATAACCTTTTCTGTTCATTTTTTACCCTCTGTAGGATTGACGTTTGTGAAAAATTAAATGTATGATTTAAATTAATCGAGTGGTCGGCTAACGCACAAGCTTGTGATTTATTTGTGTTAATATCACTTCTGTGAGATATTATTCTACTGTGCAATGTACGAGAAGTTTCTCCTATATAAACTTTATCACAGTCTGAGCAAGGAATTTGATAAACAACTTTTGAACTTTCTTTGGTCGTTAGAGGATCCTTAGTTTTAGTGTATAAATTTGCTATAGTTTTAACATTTATAGTAGCAATTTGTATGTTTTCTAATCCTTTAAATAATTTTAGAAGTTTTGAATGAAGTTAAGAATGGAATATAAGGTAAAGATCCAAATGTTTGTGATGTTGCTGGTACTAAGGTGTCAACTGGAGGGTTATTGTTTTGGCTATTATTTATTTCTTGGCTTGCCGTGATGGAAGGTGGAGAGGTTGCAGTACTAAAAATTAATTTATTAAGTAGGCCTACCGGATAAGAGTTTTCCATTAATATGGTTTTTAGTCTCTTCAAACTCTGTTCTCTATATGTTGGATGAGATATTTTTATTACTCTACTTTTTAGTCCCAAAATCAAGTTTATTTTCATTCTTGTAGGATGTTCTGAATAATAATTTATGAATCTATTACTAGAAATCGGTTTTCGATACCATTCTGTTTTGACCACTTAACATTATTTATTTGTCGGCTAACATTCTGTTAGCCGACCACTTGATTAATTTAAATCATACATTTAATTTTTCACAAGCGTCAATCCTACAGAGGGTAAAAAATGAACAGAAAAGGTTATTTATAGAAATGACACATATACAGAAAAATAAAAAATGTATAAATAGAAAATCAGATATAGACAAATTAAGTAACATTTATTGTTACATATTAGCATATCAACAAAAAAATTAGTACATCATAATCTGATTTTCTATCATATAATCCAACATTAAAATTTATATACATGCTTTAAAAAATGACTGGACTAATTGGGTTTGATGTTATTAATTTTTTTTTTCATAGATCAATCTAATAAAATCTAATAAAAAATAAAAAATATGTTGTTACTAGTTTTACTTTCCTCCTTTATAAAGTGTATACACTTTACATATTTCATGACATATTTTAAACATGACAACATAACTGAAGTTTTTAAAAATAATTTTTCATACCTATGTGCATAATTGTCCTTTTGGTAAAGTTTCAAATTTTTTCTCATGTAATCTCATGACTAGTAAGTAATTAAGAAAATTGTAAGTACCTACATAATTTTTATATTTGTATATTTTTGTCAACAGATGTCTTGAAAAAGAATTAAAATAAATTCGAAAGCTTGACAGTAAGTCAAAGAGTTTTCTTTGTCTTGTGGGCCAAAATAGACTGCATCCTCAAGAATCACTGCTTGATATTTGAATATACAGTCAAGAATACCATAATCTTATATATATATATATATATATATATATATATATATATATATATATAAAACAAATGAAATAGAGAATGTGGAAAAATCCCCTTACGAATAACTCACACATCCACTATTTCTGGCTGGGAAAAATTTTTCGAATAGAATCAAAGATCCAAACACCAGTTCTTAGAAATGTGTTTCGCCCTCTTCAACCTCCGTGGGCTCATCGGTAAAGATGAGAGGTTGAATATCTTTAGACACATTCCATCAAAAAACAACATCCGAGACATAGACATAATATATATATATATATATATATATATATATATATATATATATATATATATATATATATATAAATAAAATTTTGGTATTTTTCGGGTTCTGTCGGTCAGGAATTAAAACAATTCTATTTTTTTGTCACTTAATATTTCGTCAACTGATTGTTGACTTCATCAGAAGTGCACTACAAATTTACAAGAAACAAAGGTATAAGCAACATAAGAAAAATTATATAAAACACTACTTACAATGTGGAATTGTTGTCAAATAAACAAACAAACATTGGTCACACACTCTTACAATTAGACTAACATTTTTAAAATGAAACAAATTAAATATAGGTAAAATGATAAAAAACGATAAAAAATATACATTAATGACTAGTTTATGTGTATAGATAAAATAAGTATAATTGGTAAATGTTGTATCAATAATTTTAATTAAATAGATTGCAGAATATTGCAGTATATATTGCTGAGTTGGTTGGTGTCAGCCTTATAATTAATTACATTTTTTGTTTTTGTGATGTAACACATTTCGAGAAATAGCCTGTTTTTATAGTGTTGTACTGTTTGTAGTATTTCAACATTGGTATAGTCAAACTGATGACCTGTGTTGATGCAGTGATCGACTACAGCGCATGTATTTTTATATTTCTGGCAGTCACTTTTGTGTTGAGTAATACGTTGTTTCAGCCATTGGCTTGTTTGTCCAATATAGCAACCGTCGCAGCCTAAACACGGTAGTTTATAGATCGTGTTGGTTGTGTACATAGTTGGTGTATGATCTTTTACACGAGAGAATAAACTTTTGTTATTAATACAGCTGTACTTACCAATTCTGACGTTAGAATGTGGTTTAAAAAGAGACTACACCAATGTTGAAATACTACAAACAGTACAACACTATAAAAACAGGCTATTTCTCGAAATGTGTTACATCACAAAAACAAAAAATGTAATTAATTATAAGGCTGACACCAACCAACTCAGCAATATATACTGCAATATTCTGCAATCTATTTAATTAAAATTATTGATACAACATTTACCAATTATACTTATTTTATCTATACACATAAACTAGTCATTAATGTATATTTTTTATCGTTTTTTATCATTTTACCTATATTTAATTTGTTTCATTTTAAAAATGTTAGTCTAATTGTAAGAGTGTGTGACCAATGTTTGTTTGTTTATTTGTCAACAATTCCACATTGTAAGTAGTGTTTTATATAATTTTTCTTATGTTGCTTATACCTTTGTTTCTTGTAAATTTGTAGTGCACTTCTGATGAAGTCAACAATCAGTTGACGAAATATTAAGTGACAAAAAAATAGAATTGTTTTAATTCCTGACCGACAGAACCCGAAAAATACCAAAATTTTATTTAAATAATATACGGTCGATAATAAATCAAATACTTTATTATTAACGATGGGTTTTTATCAAGAAATAACATCAATATATGGCATAGGCGTAACGAAGCTAATGAAACAATGGGCGAGCAACAATTTAAAATTAGCAAGGAATATTAACAGACGAATATTTCTATTACGCTGTAGAAAATCTCAAATCACACCTAAGCACATCCAAGACAGCACTACGACAATTAGAAGTTTATTAATTAACAATCACAAGGAATTAGTAAATAAAAGTGACAATTTAGTTTTAAATACATCCAATAAGACTTTATCTTTAGAAATAAAAATAACATGTAAAAACATTTCGAGATATCAAAATACTATTACAAATATAAAACTTAAATTATCAGATAAAATACCTTTCAATATTTTAAGTGATTTTGAAGCCTGTTTAAAACAAAATTTCAATACCAATTTTAAGAAAATAAAACAACACAATGTTAAAAAATTTGAAAAGCTCTATCAACATCAGTCAACTGATGATTATCTATTTAAAGGCAATAGCGCATGGTTTAAAAACATATCCAATATAGTAATACCACAAGATATTTCTGACTTCCTCTCTCTTGGTCCAAAGTTTGCGATACCATCTGTACATAGTGACTTAAGACTAGATATCTTCCTTGCTGATATGGAAAATATTATTGATGATGTTCCAGGTATATCACGAGATCTTATTAGGGCCAAAGCCACAAATATAGTGACGAACTTTTTGCATCATTCAAAAAACACTCAACCGTCTCACCTAAATATTATGTATAAAAAAACACAAACTTTTCTTTAATCTCATCCTGAATTGCTTATTTTGGAGTCTGATAAAGGGGGTTGTACTGTTGCCCTTAACAAGGATGACTATATAAGGAAAACTGAGTTACTTCTTAATGACCCTTTGACCTATATACAACTACTTAAAGATCCAACATCATCAATACAAACTTCATTCAACAATATAATAAAAAGACTAAAATCCGAAAAACAACTTACTGATCAACAGGCAAAAGAACTTACTATCTACAATTCGTCCTTTCCAAAACTGTACTGTCTACCAAAAGGACATAAAGAAAATTTCCCTCTACGTCCCATAACTAGCTCAATAAATTCTGTCACTTACAATATATCAAAGTTTTTATGTAACATCTTACAGAATGCCTTTGAAGATATGACAGATTTTAATGTTAAAGCTACGTTTACATTTGTAAATAGGATCAGAGGTACAAAATTGCCTGATAATCATGTATTAATTTCTTTGGATGCAATTTCTCTATTTACTAATATTCCAGAAGACTTAGTATATTCAATTATAGATCTAAAATGGGAACTAATATCATCATACACAATTCTAACTAGAGACAATTTTTTGACGTTGTTAAAATTCATTTTTAAAAATACTTACTTTTCATTCAATAACACATTTTATCGTCAAACCTTTGGAACTCCTATGGGTAGTCCGATAAGCAATATACTGGCACTTATTGTTTTAGATTATTTAATAGAAAACACCATAATCAACCTTCCATTCACACTGCCTTTCCTATATAAATATGTCGATGACATCATCTGTTCCGTACCAATTAATCAGGTCGACACCATCTTAAACACTTTCAATTCTTTCAATAGTAAGATACAATTCACTGTTGAAAGAGAAACTAATAACAGCGTACCCTTCTTGGACACAAAAGTAATTCGTACGGAAGACAATCACGTCATCCTAGATTGGTATCAAAAACCTACTGCATCAGGAAGATTTTTAAATTTTTCATCCAACCACCCCAAAAACCAGAAATATAGTACAGTTGTTGCTATGAAAAATAGAATACTACATATATGTGATGACCAGTTCCTAAGTACCAATATACTTGACATATTTATCAACAACGGTTACCCGAGGTCTATACTAAAACAACTTATTTACAACTCGGAATATTATGATGGACAATTGGATAGAGATGCTCCACAAGATTTTAAATACAGAAGATTACCCTTTATTGAAAACCTCACGAACAAAATTACGGCTCTTTTTAAACCACGTTCTAACATCAGAATTTTTTCCTAGGCTGTTCTAGAATAATAAACGAGGTTAAATTATTAAATGAAGAAATGGCCAAAATACCCAAAATCACCAGACCATATAACCTAACTCAACTATTAAGAGCAGAAGATTTCAATGTTTATCAAATTTTGTACAAACATATTTTATGTATTAGATTAAGTTTATAACCTATGTTTTTTTTTCCTTTCGTGTTAAGCCCTACGCCTATCCGAGGTCCACCTGTCTCGTCTAAATGCTCTGATCGACCCCTGAGCGTCAAATTGTGTCCTAGTCTAATATCCCAAATTATATTGAAAAAAAGACAATGAAAAATAAAAAAAAATATATCAAAAAAAAAAATATATATGTGTGTATATATATATATATATATATATATATATATATATATATATATATATATATATGTATATATAAAAAATTAAAAAATAAATAAATAAATAAAAAAAAATACATAAAAAAATGATAAAAAAAAATCAAAATGAAAAGAAATAATTCCAAATAAAAACAAAAATCGTTGAAAATTAGATATAGGTATATAAAATAGTTCTTTGTAAAATTGGAGCAGGATTGTGATTGGATACATACCTGAACAAATCAGTAGAAAGCAGGAAGCACTCCTTTGGAGCTTCCGCATAAATAATACAAATAATCCCAAAAAGGTAAGATGGCGAATGGACATTGACTCCGAAGCCAATAATGCTCAAACACACACACACAACATCAGAATTGGTAAGTACAGCTGTATTAATAACAAAAGTTTATTCTCTCGTGTAAAAGATCATACACCAACTATGTACACAACCAACACGATCTATAAACTACCGTGTTTAGGCTGCGACGGTTGTTATATTGGACAAACAAGCCAATGGCTGAAACAACGTATTACTCAACACAAAAGTGACTGCCAGAAATATAAAAATACATGCGCTGTAGTCGATCACTGCATCAACACAGGTCATCAGTTTGACTATACCAATGTTGAAATACTACAAACAGTACAACACTATAAAAACAGGCTATTTCTCGAAATGTGTTACATCACAAAAACAAAAAATGTAATTAATTATAAGGCTGACACCAACCAACTCAGCAATGTATACTGCAATATTCTGCAATCTATTTAATTAAAATTATTGATACAACATTTACCAATTATACTTATTTTATCTATACACATAAACTAGTCATTAATGTATATTTTTTATCGTTTTTTATCATTTTACCTATATTTAATTTGTTTCATTTTAAAAATGTTAGTCTAATTGTAAGAGTGTGTGACCAATGTTTGTTTGTTTATTTGTCAACAATTCCACATTGTAAGTAGTGTTTTATATAATTTTTCTTATGTTGCTTATACCTTTGTTTCTTGTAAATTTGTAGTGCACTTCTGATGAAGTCAACAATCAGTTGACGAAATATTAAGTGACAAAAAAATAGAATTGTTTTAATTCCTGACCGACAGAACCCGAAAAATACCAAAATTTTATTTAAATAATATACGGTCGATAATAAATCAAATACTTTATTATATATATATATATATATATATATATATATATATATATATATATATATATGCAAAATAATATACGGGAAATAAATATTCTCACCCTCGTCTGTGCTGCCATCTTGAGAACGTTTTCGCTGTCTACAGCTCATCAGTCAAGCTCTCAGAACAGACGAAGATGTAGAATATTCCTTCCGTATACCCGCGGCCGTAAGACAGCCATGCAGTCCTTATGGGACTAGCGCAATCTGAGTTAGCTAGAAGCAACCTACCTTGCTCGTTTCGGTACGAAACCGATCTGTGCTTCCACTTTGACGGCATTAGATGTCACCTCGTATTTATTTAAAAATACCTACGGCGTCAAACAAGCAGGAAATAATCGCAACTTTCTACTTTTCAAAAGTATGAAAATAATATGCAAAATAATATACGGGAAATAAATATTCTCACCCTCGTCTGTGCTGCCATCTTGACAACGTTTTCGCTGTCTACAGCTCATCAGTCAAGCTCTCAGAACAGACGAAGATGTAGAATATTCCTTCCGTATACCCGCGGCCGTAAGACAGCCATGCAGTCCTTATGGGATTAGCGCAATCTGAGTTAGCTAGAAGCAACCTACCTTGCTCGTTTCGGTACGAAACCGATCTGTGCTTCCACTTTGAAGCCACTAGATGTCACCTCGTATTTATTTAAAAATACCTACGGCGTCAAACAAGCAGGAAATAATCGCAACTTTCTACTTTTCAAAAGTATGAAAATAATATGCAAAATAATATACGGGAAATAAATATTCTCACCCTCGTCTGTGCTGCCATCTTGAGAACGTTTTCGCTGTCTACAGCTCATCAGTCAAGCTCTCAAAACAGACGAAGATGTAGAATATTCCTTCCGTATACCCGCGGATATATAATTTATATTTTATATATATATATATATATATATATATATATATATATATATATATATATATATATATATATATATATATATATAGCTCCCGCGGAAACTTCAAGTGTAACATATATATATATATATATATATATATATATATATATATATATATATATATATATATATATATATTTATTATTAATATATTTGTATGTATTAAGGTTGGTGTTTTATTTCAGTCTGTATTACCAGTATATAACATAGCAAGACAAGATTAGTATTTAGTATTTTGTATTTCAGGTGGTCGTAACCAGTGTCATTTAGTTCCTGTTGTTCGTTACTTCAAAAATCTCGAGCTGTTCAAATTCTGGGCCCAAAACTTAGTTTTTTCTGTTTCGCTACAGTTACGTAGAGTGAGCTTTCAAATATTGTGCCCCAGAAGTTGAGCTGTCCGAGTTGGCGCCCATTTTCTTCTCTCTTTGTCGTCCCTTTTATCTCGATATCTCTCCAGTGGTCTTACCTAGTTGTATTAAGTTTTTGTATTAACAGGTCTCATTTTCTTATTAGTTACTATCATTTCATTATCAAATTTTTTTTTCATATCTCCAAAGCCAATATTCGGTGTATTGAAGCTAGCCCGAATACTCACTTGAGATTTAGTGTCTCTCTGCCCTTTTGATTTTTCCCTTCTGAGCTCAGCCCCTCTTCTTTTTGTCTTAAATCTCTTCGCTCCTATTTTCCCCCATATTTCGTCATTCTTCTCTTCAAAATCTCTATACCCAGAGTATAGAGGTTTCAATATGTGACTCAGTAGCAAGCCTACACATGACTGGTGAAAAATTGTTTTCAAAATTAGAATCTCTATCTGAACCTATGTTTGTTAGAATAGCAAACGACAAGCTGATTCCTGCAGAAGGTAAGGGTGTTATTGAGATACAGGCATTTGTAGAAGGTGAGTGGTATGATCGTACTATAAATATTGTCCTATACATTTCTGAACTTAGTCATAGTTTATTTTCAGTGGGAGCTTTGTTAGAATAGCAAACGACAAGCTGATTCCTGCAGAAGGTAAGGGTGTTATTGAGATACAGGCATTTGTAGAAGGTGAGTGGTATGATCGTACTATAAATAATGTCCTATACATTTCTGAACTTAGTCATAGTTTATTTTCAGTGGGAGCTAAACAGATAAAAACTTTACCTATCATTCTCATAAAAACAGGTGTCAATTTCTAGAGCCAAATGGAAACATTTCATGTGTTGGAGTACGTAGAGATAATCTGTGGGTCACGCAATTTAGAGTTAAGCCTATTGCAGAATGTAATTTAGCTTGCAAAACATCAATAAAGTTATGACCTGATCGCCTAGGGCATATCAATTTCACTACAATTAAGAAAACTGCTAATTTCTTAGACAATATGAGAGTTGACGACAAAGAAGAATTTTTCTGTGAGACATGCCAGTATGGGAAGCAGTCAAGAAAATCCCATAAAAGTCTTACAAGAAGCAGATCAGATAAACCAGGTGAAATGATTGACACAGATATATGCGGGCCAGTAAACATTTCTTCTCCAAGTGGATTAAACTATGTTGTTTTATTTAAAGATGATTGTAGCGGTTACTGCAGTGTTTATTTTCTAAAGCACAAGTCAGATGTTCTCAACAAGTTTAAAGATTTTAAAATGCTGATTGAAAATCAAACTGGCAATAAGATTAATAAGGTTTTAAGAAGCGACCAAGGTAAAGGAGAATATATCAATAGTGACTTTCAGGATTTTATCAGGAAGAATGGTATATTACATGAATGTTCAGCTCCTTATACACCTCAACAAAATGGCCGCAGTGAGAGGCAGTTAAGGACAATTGTTGAAAGTGCGAGGACTGCTTATCAACAAAAATATGTCACAAGAATTGTGGACCGAAGCTGTAAATACTGCTGTATATGTTCTTAATCGAACGGCTTCAAGTCAAGTACAAAACATGACTCCATATGAAAAGTGGTTTGGGCGAAAACCAGATCTAAAGCACATCAGAGTTTTTGGCAGTACAGCTTACATGTTGATACCATCACAGATTTGTAAGAAGTTTGATTCAAAATCAAGAAAATTATTGTTCGTTGGATATGATGGATATTCATCAAATTATAGACTTTTTGGGATTTGAGAAGAGAAGAATTGAAGTGAGCTGCAATGTCAATTTTGATGAAAACGAAACAATTAAAAATAAGAAGGAAAACTTTAGATTAAAATTTGAACTCCTAGATGATAATGAAGAAAGAGACTATGATGATATGTACGATATTTAAGAAAGTGACAATGAAGAGAGTTTAGACATGTCACAAGGTAGTAGGTCTCAAGCAACAGATCATCATGATGAGGATTTTGATTGTAATCTGTTTTATGATGCCAATGATGATAGTATTATTGATAGACAGCTACGTAATAGAAATACACTGTCTAAGCCTGACTATTATGGTGTAGCAAACTACTGTGACATACTTGAACCCATAAGTTATGAAAGTGCAATAAAGTGTGAGGACTCTAGCAAGTGGCAACAAGCAATGGAGGAAGAAATAGACGCCCTCAAGTTTAATAACACATGGGATTTAATAAAATTGCCCGATGGTGCAAAAGTGATAGACAATAAGTGGGTTTATCGTGTTAAGACTGACTCAGATGGTAATCCTGTTCGTTACAAAGCACGTCTGGTTGCACGCCGTTTTATGCAAGAACGTGGAATAGACTTTGAAGACACTTTCGCGCCGGTTGTGCGGTATGACTCAGTGCGGATTTTGTTATCGTTAGCAGTGGAAAAGGACCTTAGACTTGCTAACTTTGATGTACAGACTGCATTCATGTATGGTGACCTACCAGAGTGTGTGTATATGAAGCAGCCAACTGGTTTTGAAAGTAAGAAGTCACACAACTTAGTGTGTAAATTGAATAAAAGCTTATATGGACTTAAGCAATCACCACGATGCTGGAACCAGAAGTTTGTATCTTTTATTAATAAATTTGACTTTAGACAATTAAAAAGTGATCAATGTGTTTTTGTTGGTAATTTTGCAAATTCTGAAACTTATTTAGCAATTTATGTTGATGATGGACTTGTCATGTCAAAATCAGAAAGTGCTATTAATGAACTTCTAGAATCTTTAAAGCAAATATTTAAAATAACTGTAAATTTAAATAATAAATTACATTTTGTTGGACTTGAGATTGAACAAGATCTTAGTGCAGGTACAATTGCTATTCATCAACATAATTATATAGAAAAACTTCTTGTTAAATTTAATATGACTAATGCTAACCCATTAAAGATTCCTCCAGAGCCTAGTGTACCTTTGTCTAAAGGAAATATTTTAAATTGTAATAAATCTTTGCCATATCGTGAGGCTGTTGGTTCACTAATATTTCTAGCAACCACCAGTCGCCCAGATATTACATTTTCAGTTAATCAGGTAAGCAGATTCTTTAATGCTTAGAGTGATGAACATTGGAAAGCAGTAAAACGAATTTTTAGATATCTGAAATATACTGCTCATTATAAAATTGTGTACAGAAAAACTACACAAATCAAGGTAATAGGCTACACTGATGCAGACTATGCTGGCTGTCTGGATACAAGAAAATCTACTAGTGGATATGTATTTATACTAGGCAATGGCCCTATTACCTGGAAGAGCCAAAAACAGAACGTAGTGGCACAATCAACGACAGAGGCCGAATATGTGTCCTTTGCTTTTGGTGTTAGAGAAGCTTTATGGCTTACAAATTTTTTAAAAGAGATTGGAATTGATGTCTCACCTGTCAACATCTTTGTTGATAATGAATCTGCCATTAAGCTAACACAGGTACAATAATTTCATAGCAGAACAAAGCATATTGATATTAAGGTTTACTTTGTTCTAGATGAGTGTGAAAACAAGAATATATGTGTAAGCTATGTCAATACAAGTAATCAGTTAGCGGACTTGTTCACTAAAGCATTGTCAAAGACAGTTTTTAACAGTTTATTGAATAAGTTAAATTTGTCAATTTAAATTTTGTATTTGTTAATGTGTATTAGGTCTTTGTTTTAGCATTTGTTGTCAAATCTTGAATAAGTGGGAGTGTTAATGTAAGCTCCCGAACTAATGTAATATTCAAGATATAAAGAAAAGGAAGAATTATGTTTTAAGGTTATGTTCAATATTGTAAGTTAGGTTACACGCATGTTACACATGTTTAATTAATATTTTCAGTTTTCTCAGGCTAATTGTTTAATAAACTTTTTACTAATCGACAGGAGAGATATTTTATTTATCAACCTGTATGCAGGCAACTTTTAATACAGCTCAAAAGATTGTAGAAACCGACTCTTTTCGAGTCGTGTTTCTACTTCCTGGTCATCAGAGTAGATGGCACGTTTGTAGCTCGGCACCTGAGGTGAGAAATATTAAGACACATCGTAGAATCGTTCGTACCTAGCCGAATACTGACGAGCGAGGCATCGCGAAACTAGTCTATTCTATTGGTACCCATTGATTTACGGAGGATTTAACGATGTGATCTTACACCATTTATTTGGTATGTAAAATAATATATATATATATATATATATATATATATATTTGTGCCAACCTTCATGACCGATTAAACCTCTGCATTCACCAGTTGAATACTTGAATATATATATACAGGGTGTCTGCGTAACTTTGCACCATATGGGAAACTTTTTTAATATCAATTTTACGAAAAAGAGTCATTCTTTATAAAGCGCTCTGCATAGTCTAAAACCTAAGGTGCAATCATCAGATATCAAATTTTGTCAACAGTATACGAGGTATGTCAAAAAATATTAATTTCGCTCAAGAGCAAACTACCTTTATATTTCAAAATATCAAAAAAATTTATTATGAAAAGTTATTTGTAATTAAAAACCATATTCAAATATGCAATAACAGCCATCTACGAGAAAAAAAATTTCTGAGAGTTTCCTAAATTACTGATTCCGAACATCATTTTTATTTATTAGACCTGTAATAACTCTTTTATTAATAATTTTAGGAAAAAAAGGTATTCTTCATAAAAATCTGTACATGGTCTAAACCTCAAGAATTCTTTCTATATTCGTTCTAAATTCATATTATTTGACACACCTCGTATAAAATTGAAAAACTTGGAAAACTGATGACTTTATCTTGAGGTTTAGACCATGCACAGATTTTTATGAAGAATAAGTTTTTTTCCTAAAATTATTAATAAAAGAGTTATTACATGTCTAATAAATAAAAATGATGTTCGGAATCGGTAATTTAGGAAAATCTCAGAAATTTTTTTTTCACGTAGAAGGCTGTTATTGCATATTTGAATATGGTTTTTAATTACAAATAACTTTTCATAATAAAATTTTTTGATATTTTGAAGTATAAAGGTAGTTTGCTCATGAGCGAAATTAATATTTTTTGACATACCTTGTATACTGTTGACAAAATTTGATATCTGATGATTGCATCTTAGGTTTTAGACTATGCAGAGCCCTTTATAAAGAATGACTTTTTTTCGTAAAATTGATATTAAAAAAGTTTCCCATATGGTGCAAAGTTACGCAGACACCCTGTATATATATATATATATATATATATATATATATATATATATATTCAAAGTGATTATTTCGACCAAAAACAATAAATAAATCTGTAGGAAATATCAGGTATGTGGTCTATAATAAAAAATCTTTATTTTTTCTAAAAACTCACTATTTCGCACATTTTTTTGATGGCTTCTTCAGGAGTATACTGTAACAACAATTTTAACAACTTACAAAGACGTACAAACTAGATTTTAAAATACTTACAGAAAGTTAAAAGATTTCACAAATAAATAACATTGATATTAAAATAAAAATTGTTACTGTCATATATTAAAATGCATCTTAAAATTAATATAAGGAAAGGTCTGAAGCACGTTCGTTACAGTAATAAGACAAAACACATAAAATGACTCAAACGCAAAAAATAACAACAAAAGAACAATTAGAGGAATACTATTACTTTAATTATTAAGGTTAGTTGTTTATTAAGGCGAGTGTTAACTTAATGAATTATTGTAAATTTTATTCAATATATTACAATATATGTTACTTAACTGTCCAGTGTCTGTTTTGTAATTTAAAGTTTTTTTATTTTTGTTAATGTGATACATCTCCAGAAATAATCTACTTTTATAGTTATCAGACTGTGTCTAGTCCAGCATATGACCGGTGTTTTCATAATGCTCAACTACTGCACACGTATTTTTTCTTAAGCGGCAATCACTTTTATGTTGTGTGATTCTTTGCTTTAACCATTGTGATGTTTGGCCAATGTAACTATTCTGACATCCTAGACATGGTATTTCATAAACAACATTACTTCTATACAAGGTTGGTACTGGGTCTTTAATTTTTGAGAATAATTGTTTGCTGTTCATAGTATTGTATTTGGCTATATTGATATTGTGAACATCTTTGAATATAGATATGACTGAATGTGTTAGACCATTAATAAAGGGGAGTTTTTTATATATAATTGACTTATTGTTGGAATCATGGACGGGACCATCGTAGAAATTACTGCTGTAAATAAGTTTTTTTAAAATATGTTTAGGATATCCATTGTTGCGAAAGATTTTGTATAATATGTCTAGATTTTTTTGTAAAAAAGTGTCATCAACAATGGACGTTATTCTGTTTTTCATGCCTAATACGGTATTGTATTTTTGGCGAGTGGTATGATTTGAAAAATAATTAATATACCTGCCTGATGCTGTCGGCTTTTGGTACCAATCCAATATTAAAATATTATTCTCAGTTCTTATTACCCTTGTATCTAAAAATGGTACACCAAGATCTGTCTCAGTTTCTATTGTAAACTGAAGATGTTTATTAAATGAATTAAAAATATTTAATGTAGTGTTGATGTGATACGATGGAACTGCACATATGATGTCATCGACATATTTATATAAAAACGGTAACTCAAACGGACATTATCGAAAGATAATTTTTTGAAAATTCTTAGATTTATTTTTAATAACACTTACTTCAGTTTTAATGGAAAATTTTACTCCCAAATTTTTGGAACACCGATGGGTTCCCCGATTGGTCCAATCCTTGCGACTATTGTAACTGATCATCTCTTAGACAATGTGATTACACAGTTACCGTTTGAGTTACCGTTTTTATATAAATATGTCGATGACATCATATGTGCAGTTCCATCGTATCACATCAACACTACATTAAATATTTTTAATTCATTTAATAAACATCTTCAGTTTACAATAGAAACTGAGACAGATCTTGGTGTACCATTTTTAGATACAAGGGTAATAAGAACTGAGAATAATATTTCAATATTGGATTGGTACCAAAAGCCGACAGCATCAGGCAGGTATATTAATTATTTTTCAAATCATACCACTCGCCAAAAATACAATACCGTATTAGGCATGAAAAACAGAATAACGCCCATTGTTGATGACACTTTTTTACAAAAAAATCTAGACATATTATACAAAATCTTTCGCAACAATGGATATCCTAAACATATTTTAAAAAAACTTATTTACAGCAGTAATTTCTACGATGGTCCCGTCCATGATTCCAACAATAAGTCAATTATATATAAAAAACTCCCCTTTATTAATGGTCTAACACATTCAGTCATATCTATATTCAAAGATGTTCCCAATATCAATATAGCCAAATACAATACTATGAACAGCAAACAATTATTCTCAAAAATTAAAGACCCAGTACCAACCTTGTATAGAAGTAATATTGTTTATGAAATACCATGTCTAGGATGTCAGAATAGTTACATTGGCCAAACATCACAATGGTTAAAGCAAAGAATCACACAACATAAAAGTGATTGCCGCTTAAGAAAAAATACGTGTGCAGTAGTTGAGCATTATGAAAACACCGGTCATATGCTGGACTAGACACAGTCTGATAACTATAAAAGTAGATTATTTCTGGAGATGTATCACATTAACAAAAATAAAAAAACTTTAAATTACAAAACAGACACTGGACAGTTAAGTAACATATATTGTAATATATTGAATAAAATTTACAATAATTCATTAAGTTAACACTCGCCTTAATAAACAACTAACCTTAATAATTAAAGTAATAGTATTCCTCTAATTGTTCTTTTGTTGTTATTTTTTGCGTTTGAGTCATTTTATGTGTTTTGTCTTATTACTGTAACGAACGTGCTTCAGACCTTTCCTTATATTAATTTTAAGATGCATTTTAATATATGACAGTAACAATTTTTATTTTAATATCAATGTTATTTATTTGTGAAATCTTTTAACTTTCTGTAAGTATTTTAAAATCTAGTTTGTACGTCTTTGTAAGTTGTTAAAATTGTTGTTACAGTATACTCCTGAAGAAGCCATCAAAAAAATGTGCGAAATAGTGAGTTTTTAGAAAAAATAAAGATTTTTTATTATAGACCACATACCTGATATTTCCTACAGATTTATATATATATATATATATATATATATATATATATATATATATATATATATATTTATGCACAGATATCAAAGTGAGGTCCTGACATTACGCGCACTTAGTGAGGACCGGTAGAAAACGTAGACATAATCGTTTCAACTCTTCATAGTGACCTTGACAAGTAAATAGCAATTAAAAAATTACCAGTATACACAAAAAAAATTACGTATATGTGTCCCGTATTGTTCAAGTATATTGCCACCCAAGTGAGGCCATTATACCCAGCTATTAAAGTGAGACTGTATATAATTTTTAGTTATGCGCACAAAGTGAGGACAACTTTACGTGTATATTTTCTTACAGCTCATCAAGTGAGGACCATACAGTGTTGTCGGTAAATATGAGATTAGTCGTTTCTACCGACGTTTCCTGTTTCAGTCACTTGTAGTTATAAGAAGGATGTGGACGATTTGTTCTTGCTCGTACTGTTTGTTAATTTTATTTACAGGCAAAACACTTATTTGATTTCAACTCCACTAAACTAACAAAAATAAAACTAACAAAATAAAGATAAACAAAGTAATAACTTTAATACCTACAGGGTGTTTGGTAAAGAATGGGCCATAGCTTTACCTTAGATTCCTGTGAGCTCTAAATAGGTCGATTTAAGCTAACTTACCTTAGTAGAAAAGTTGATAATAACCTAAATACAGGGTGTCAAAGTTAAACTTTTATTTTATTTATTTTTGAATATTTCCTGACAGGCATGGGACATTAAACACGAAATTTGGTAACACTCTTATTGTATAATCTACTAAATTATGTGAAATAAACGTTTCTGGCTACTACCAGAGGCGTACGACAGGGAACATGGATGGTTGACCCTTCCCAAATTCTACGCCACTGGCGGAATTGCTATTTTAGTGCAATTTTTTGATTCTCCAATACTTTTTATGTAAAAAACATACTCTTCATTCGTAACGACAAAGCCATTAGTTTTCGAGATATTTGAAGCTAAAAACGAAGGAGCATAATACATTAATCAAAATAAGGGTGCATTTTCATTTTTAAGTTCAAATATCTCGAAAATTCATGACTTTATCGTTACGAATGAAGAGTATATTATTTGCATATAAAGTATTAGAGAATCTAAAAATTATGCTAAAATAGCAGTTTTTTCAGTGGCGTAGAATGTGGGAAAAGTCAACCATTCACTTTCCCCTGTCGTACGCCTCTGGTATTAACCACAAACGATTATTTAACATAATTTAGTAGGGTGTACAGTACCTACACTTTCTGTCAAGTACCATAAGGATATGTCAAATAGTTTTTAAAGTTCTTAAAGTTTTAAATAAAGAATAAATTATTTAAAAAAATACTTTAAAATAATTTGACATATCCATGTGATACCTGACAGAAAGTGTAGGCACTGTACACCCTACTAAATTATGTTGAATAATCGTTTCTGGCTACGACCAGAGGCGTACGACAGGGGAAAGTAAATGGTTGATCCTTCCGAAATTCTACGCCACTGATGAAACTGCTATTTTAGCATAATTTTTAGATTCTGCAATACTTTCTCTGCAAATAATATACTTTTCATTCGTAACGGTAAAGTCATGAGTTTTCGAGATATTTGAAGTTAAAAATGAAAAGGCACACTTATTTTGGTTAATGTTTTATGCTCCTTCGTTTTACCTTCAAATATCTCGAAAACTAATGGCTTTGTATAATAAAGTATTGGAGAATCAAAAAATTGCACTAAAATATCAATTCAATTGGGAAGGGTCAACCATTCACGTTCTGCCGTCGTACGCCTCTGGTAGTGGCCAGAAACGTTTGTTTAAACATAATTTAGTAGATTGTACAATACCAGCACCATATACCAAATTTCGTGTTGTCCCATGCCTGTCAGGAAATATTCAAAAATAAATAAAATTAAAGTTTAACTTTGACTTTCGGTGATTAACAACTTTTGTACCAAGGTAAGTTAGCCTAAATCGACCTATTCTAAGCTCAGGAATCTGAGGTTAAGTTATGGCCCATTCTTTACCAAACACTCTGTATATCAATTAGATATAGATATGCACTAGTTTGATGTTAAATGTATAGTTATAAACCACATTGTAATAGTGGAAGGGGAGCCAAAGCAGGGATTTTTGCAGTTACTCGAGCGCGTCGAGCGAAACTTGGTACCCTGCAGATGTACCTCTACCGCATATTGGCTGTTAACACAGGGATGTTCGTTAAGAGGGGCCCGAAAAAATAAATCTATCCTTAAAAATACTCGAAATGTCAGATTAAGATAAGGTAAGTTCAGTACAAGCAAAAGAGTGTATATTTCAAAAATCTGACGATTTGAGCGGGGCGTAAGGAAATGGATGAGTCAAAAACTTTCACAAAAAAAGCGAATATTTCGCGAAGTGAACATCAGATCGAAAAACTAAAGAATACGTCTTCACTATTTTTCAAAAATCTATCGAATTAACATGACCCCCACGGAAAGGGGTGGGGGGGGGGGGTAAATTTAAAATTTTAAATACAAACCTCGCCATATTTCGCAAAATGAACATCAGATCGAAAAACTGCAAAATACACTTTCAAAGTTTTATTGAAAAATCTATCGGATGGTACCAAACACGACCCCCAACGGAGGTGAGGTGGGGGGTTACTCTAAAATCTTAAATGGGACCCCCAAATTTGTATTGCAGATTTGGATTCTTTGCGTAAAAATAAGCAACTTTTATTCGAGACATTTTTTCGAATTATTGATAGATGGCGCTATAATCGGAAAAAACGATTACCTATTGGAAATGGAAAATTACTTAAAAGTTAAATTTTACTTAACTTTTCTTGGTTTTAGGACCTAATAGTCACAACCCAATTAGTCCTCATAACGCTCGAGTGACTGCAAATTTAGCATACTTTGCTCCCCCCCCTATAGATTGCAACATTGTCTACAGACATGAATGCAGTAACAAAAAATAAAAAAATCGGAGATCCACACCCCGGATTTGAACTCAACACCTCTGGTTTACGAATCCGAGGTCTACTCACTAGGTTATCGCTCTTATACAACAATTTTTCCTGTAACGTGGTTATATATACTATTAACAGTAAATTCTTATAATACCTACACTCAAGTTTCTGAATATTTTTAATTGGCTTATTACACTACACCAATCTAGTATGTATTTAGACCACAAACTGCAATAATATCATATTTAAAATATATTTTAGACAATACAATGTAGTTTAATGTAAACTTATGCGATATAAATTTTGACAATGTCAAGTAATTTTTATTTAGGTAAGTACCTAATAAACGTCAAAATCATATCGGTAAAGTCAGCAGCACCACTTTATAACGCCGAATTCAGACTAAAACTATATTTTATTGCTAATTTATTACGCAAAGAAAAAATTTATTGCTGTAGCCGTTTCCGAGAAACAGTGGGTGCTGCTAGCTTTACGGTAAAGCTAGCAGCATCCAATCTATATCTCGGCAATGAAAAGGAGTAGAGGGCCCATTTTAACGGCATGTTTATTGCTAATTAATTGCTCTTGATTGGTGTATTAACCAATCCAGAAAAACTACTCCATCATCCCTTAGCGCAAAACTCACCTCCGAAAAAATGAGAAAATCCGAAAATTCAACAGCAGGGAATTATGTAATTACTAATTTATTGCTAATTTATTACGGAAAGAAAAAATTTTTTTGCTGTAGCCGTTTCCGAGAAACAGTGGGTGCTGCTAGCTTTACGGTAAAGCTAGCAGCACCCAACCTATATCTCGGCAATGAAAAGGAGTACGGGGATCATTTTAACGGCATATTTTATTGCTAATTAATTGCTCTTGATTGGTACATTAAACAATTCCGAAAAACTACCCCATCATCCCCTAGCGTAAAACTCACCCCCTAAAAAATGATGAAACTCGAAAATTCAACTCCAAGGAATAAATTTTTAATTTATTGCTAATTTATTACGGAAAGACAAAAATATTGCTGTAACCCTTTCCGAGAAACAGTGGGTGCCGCTGACTGTACGGTAAAGTGCCCATCCTAACACCCATCCTATATCTCGGCTAGGAAAAGGGGTACAGAGCCCATATTGGCGACATATTTTATTGTAAGTAATTGCTGTTAATTGCTAAATTGACCAACCTTTATAAACTACCCCATCCTCACCTAATACAAATATGTACACACTGCTTTACATAAAAACATTTCACTTTATCATAGTAATAAATCCAGTTAGATATTTCTTCACTTTATTTTTATCGTTGGAGGTAGTTCTGGAATAGGTATCTTCTGCTTTTATGAAAATTTGTCTTCTAAAATATAATAACATCGAGTACCTATCTATTATCATAGTTGACATTGTTATTTGTTTAAACTTTGAGCATCATTAATTTTGACGTAAGTTTAGTTCCGTATTTTGCAATTTCACTCTGTATTACCGAAGCATCGAAGCATATAATATGAGCTGACAGCTGAACATCAAATACAACGAAATAATAGATTTTGAAAAGCGTAGTAGAATGTCATAAATTATAATTACCAATTTTTACTTTAGTATTATGTATTTAGTTTTCGTGAGAGCTCTTTGGAGCTTACATAGATGCAAGAAGCAGATTACACGGGTAACTTTTATTTGCAAAAGCAGATGCATAAATCGTATGAAACTTGGATTTTGCATATTAATTTGGCATTTTACTTAGGTTCTTTAAAGCGACTCTTTAAAGGATTCTTTGTGGCTCTCGATATATATGTATGTAAATACCACAAAGTTCCTTTTCAATTTTGTGTTATATATTCTTTTAAAAAAATATTAAGATATTGTATAGAAAATGTGTTTAAAATTGCTGTCAAAAAATATGAATGAAGCCAAGGTTCTGTGTAATAAGATACATTTCGTCTCGAACGAACAGCCTCAGTCATCAAAAACTGCAATAAACAGTGGGCGGCGTATGAAAGAAAGTCAGTTATCAGTATAGATTGATTTATCACTCTTGTTAGAAATATTTTGATAATAACATTGTTTAAAAAACAATGATATTGTAATCTTGAATTTTTGGTAACTTTGGAAAGTTATAAATGATTTGTTTCATATTTTATGTTCATGTTGAATGTTTCATTAATTTTTATCAAATAATTTAATCGATGAACTATTTGACCACTAGGCAAATGGATGAAGAAGTTATATATTTTACTATTTTTTACTTGTATAAGGAAATATGATACTTTGTAATTTCTTGTAGGTATTTTCTACATTTTTTATTTAATTTATTTTCAGTTTTCTTAAAAATGTGACGACAAAGATTTACAAAATTACAAAAGGAAATACGAGCAAGAAAATACAAATTCTAATAATGAGTGGGAAAAGAATTTCATGTTTATTGACAATAACGGAAAATCATTGTGTTATTTGTGATTCTATGGTCAAAAATTATAAAGTTAGCATAATTGATGGATTCGACCGTTACTTGATGGAAGTTCATTTTATCTAACAATAAAACACTGAAAACGTTTGTTTTCTATACTTCCACAAAATTTATTATAACTAAGTGACTACAGCTGTTTCGGCAGAGTGCCTTTCTCAAGTGATATAGTTTACAATGTGTTTGCCTTTTTAAGTCTTCAACTGAAGAGGTTGAGGAGTGGGGAGCTGTTTGTCTCGAGTTGGTCATTCAGAATTATATCTGTATTTTTCAGTTTATTAATTTCCATAGATTCTAAAAAAGATAGCTTAAGGCTTTTATTTTGGATATGCAGAATTTGAAACTCTTCATTGAAAGAATGATTATGATCTAGAAGGTGAAGTGCGTATGTAGAAGTGTCTGTTTTTCTATTGCTGAATGCCCTTTTGTGTTTTGCTATCCGTTTGTCAAAAGTTCTGCCAGTTTGACCGATGTACGTTTTCGGACAGTCACCACAAGTTAGTTTGTACACACCACTCTGTAGTTGCTTCTCTTTCGGCTTTTATTGTTTTTAATATATTTGCTTAAGTTGTTGTAGTTCTGAAAGCTGGTGTTATTCCGTTCTTTTTTATGTATCTGGCTATTTTTGTTGTTATCTTGCCAGTATAAGTATATGTGAGAGAGCAGAAGGTACTGGGTTCTTTCTGTGGTGGTGGATACACTAATTTCAGGGCTTTCTTATGGAGTTTTTGGTTTAAAATTTTGTTAACTGTTTGTTCGTTATAGCCGTTGTTTACTGCTATTTGTTTAATGAATATATCATAAACCTACCCATACTGACACAACTATACACAATTCATCATCCCATCCTACACAACACAAATTAGCAGCATACCATAGCATGATACATAGACTGACAGAAATTCCCATGACAAAAATAACTTCAAGATAGAACTAAACATCATTAAACAAATAGCAGTAAACAACGGCTATAACGAACAAACAGTTAACAAAATTTTAAACCAAAAACTCCATAAGAAAGCCCTGAAATTAGTGTATCCACCACCACAGAAAGAACCCAGTACCTTCTGCTCTCTCACATATTTTTACTGGCAAGATAACAACAAAAATAGCCAGATACATAAAAAAGAAAGGAATACCAGCTTTCAGAACTAACAACAACTTAAGCAAATATATTAAAAACAATAAAAGCCGAAAGAGAAAGCAACTACAGAGTGGTGTGTACAAACTAACTTGTGGTGACTGTCCGAAAACGTACGTCGGTCAAACTGGCAGAACTTTTGACAAACGGATAGCAGAACACAAAAGGGCATTCAACAATAGAAAAACAGACACTTCTAGATACGCACTTCACCTTCTAGATCATAATCATTCTTTCAATGAAGAGTTTCAAATTCTGCATATTCAAAATAAAGGCCTTAAGCTATCTTTTTTAGAATCTATGGAAATTAATAAACTGAAAAATACAGATATAATTCTGAATGACCAACTCGAGACAAACAGCTCCCCACTCCTCAACCTCTTCAGTTGAAGACTTAAAAAGGCAAACACATTGTAAACTATATCACTTGAGAAAGGCACTCTGCCGAAACAGCTGTAGTCACTTAGTTATAATAAATTTTGTGGAAGTATAGAAAACAAATGTTTTCAGTGTTTTATTGTTATATAAAGTTAGCAATTTACGTCGATATTATGAAATCAATCATCCTCAGTTTTCTAAAAGGCAGTATCCATCAACATAGGCGTAACCAGTGGGGTTTTGGGGGTTATAACCCCCCATTTGGATGTACTCTGAGCTGTATACGCTTAACACCATTACTATTCCATACCCCCCAGAGACCATCAAGTAGTTGTAACCCCCCCCCCTCTAGGATCATCCTGGTTACACCTCTGTCCACCAAATTCCAAATTAAGATCAGATAAACTTGCTTCTCTAAAATCAAATTTAAATAAACTACATTCAATTTTGACGACCTTCAGCAATCAAGTTAATAATGTCACTGATGCCAGTTTTGTTTATTTCCTGGAATATTGTTTTTAAAAATCACCCGTATGGAGTGTCAGGAGTGTGGAGAGTAGAGTTGATTAAAAAAACTTGAAAGATGTAGGTAAATACATACTTTTGGATCCAAATAATGCATTGCATAAAGTTGTTTCGCAACGACGCATATCTGCAATTAATTAATCTCCTGCATAATTTAATAAATGATTTAAAGAACTGTTTTGCATTCAGCTTAGAATTTGACGAATCTGCTGCGAACTAACTACTTGCTTAATAAACATTGCTGGAAAAATAAAACATTTGGCATTTTCCCCGAATAAAAAAAATCGTTGAAATATTAAAGAAGTGCATTGGAAGTCGAAACGTCAAATTAATTTAATTTATTCCTTATTTATTTAAACTTAAATTGTGATCTTTTCCCAAATAAAATAATACACAATATGGTTTTTATTACTCATTGTTTTGCAGTCCAAAAAAGAAAAATAATTCAATTTACTGCTTCACTCTTTTCCAAAAAAAAACCAAAAATATTCTAGCTTCATACTTAAGCTGTTACGCTACAATAGGTTTGGAAGGAGGGGAATTCATAAAAGACACAGCAACTATGTATATCAATAAAATTAACAATAAAAGACGCATGTGTGTATTGCTCTTAAAACTAGATTACATATTTTCAATTTTTGTGAATTCAGGGGATTGAGATCGGTAGCACATTGTGTGAGGGATGCTTTAAATTAGCAAAAATTTAGCAATAAAATAGACACTAAATCATACATATTTATAATCATAATAAGATTATTTATTTCCCCTGTAACCAGGTTTCTAACAAAATTTATTCTCGGTAAAATGATTTCGGCGTTATCCGAAAACCCGTGAATACTTTGACAGATCTCAGTCTATTTTTTACCAAGTTAAAAGAAAGGGTGAAATGATATCTTATTGTTTATGAACTGTGTCAGCAGCTTACTACAACATTAGCATTAAAGAAAGCATTATTAAAGAAAATTTAAATTAATAGCAATACAATATGCCACTAAGAAAGGTTCAGTAATCATTGTTTTTCGGAAACCGCTGCAGCAATAAATTTTTTCTTTCCGTAATAAACTAGAAATTAATTCGTTGGAGGTGAATTTTCGAGTTTCATCCTTTTTTCGGGGTGAATTTTGCACTAGGGGATGATGGGGTAGTTTTTCGGGATTGGTTAATATACCAATCCAGAGCAATTAATTAGCAATAAAATATGGCCTTAAAATAATCCCTGTACTCTTTTTCAATGCCGAGATATAGGTTGGGTGCTGCTAGCTTTACCGTAAAGCTAGCAGCACCCAATGTTTCTCGGAAACGGCTACGCATAGGTTCTCAAACTTATTTTGTCTGCCGCCCACATCGAAAATTAATTATTTTCTAGCGCCCCCCATTTTTTTTACTTTACTACATCTTAAGAATCACAATCGCAGTCATTATTTTAATAATTAAATTATGCGTGTCATGTGAAAATAAGACTTTCTGATGAGAGTAATTTAAAACACCATTTTGTAATATTAGAAAAACTTTTATTCATGTTATTAAAACAAACATTTCAATTTGAATTTTAAAACTAATCTAATGTGAAGGATGAATCTGATGATTTTTAACAAGTTTGTTAATATCAGGATCGAATTTACTCAAAAACAGCCGTAAGTCACCGCGTTTGGTAATCTGCAACCGATTTCTCTTTTTAGTTAGCAACGTTGTCACAGCACTAAATCCACGTTCACACAAATACGATGATGGGAATGCTATCAAAAATAGTTAAACGATGGACCACAATCCAGGGTACAATTGCGGGATTAGCCTTTGTAGCCAAAATTCTTGGTATCCATTTTTGAATTTTATTTTTATTTCCTCGTTCGTTGTCAGTTCTATGAGTTCTTCTTCCAGCTGGGGTGATCCTGCTGTGTTGACATTTGAAAAAGGATCCAACACCCAGTCCGGTATTTCCAAGTTTAAAATGTCCTGGAATCGTTCTGTGAAATTCCTGTGGAGGTTCTCCAAATGTTGGCAGTAAACAAGCAAGTCGTCGTTGTTGAAGGATACTGCTGACAAATTAGGAAAATTGTGAAACTCACGTCTGCCGATATTATTCTTGTATAAGAGCAGTTTAGCTACAAAAGCAGCAATGACATTTTTTGTTTTAATCAAATTCGAGTCGTCACCTTGAAGTTGGAGATTGACATCATTAAATAATTTATATAGGTCTGTCAAGTACGCAATATCATTCTTTGAAGTGATGAGGTTGTCGTGCAATTCTTTGTATTTGTTTTCCAAGAACTCTATCACAGACTCAAACAGATTGTAAAATAGAGTCAGACAGTTACCTCTTGATAACCAACGTACTTCTGTGTGAAATAGCAATCGGTTGAAATCTTCATCATTAGCAACACAAAGCTGATTAAATAATCGGTCATTTAAAGAGCTGTTTCGGATTTTATTGACTGCTGTGATGATATATTGCAGTGATTGAGAGAGACGCTCACTCAAATTTCTCGCAACCAAATGTTGTCTATGAACGACGCAATGTACAGCGAGCACATCTGGAATTTTATTTTTTAAGTACGCTATGAAGCCTTTGTGACGTCCTGTCATAGCCGGAGCGCCATCCGTAGCAGCTGATATAATATTCTTCAGTGGAATTTCTTTCTCATCACAAAATTTTTCCAGTGTATTAAATATGGTCTCTCCTTTTGTATCGGTCTCTAAATTTCTGGCAAATAATAGTTCTTGACATATTTTATCATTTTTAATAAACCTCACGTATGACAGCAACAATGCTTCACCAGTTGGTAAAGTGGACTCATCTAACTGAATTGAGAATTTAGAAGTCTTCAGATGATTGCACAACGACTCTTCAATGTTTTCAGCCATCTCATCAATTCGTCTTTGCAAGGAACTATTGCTCAAAGGAATTTTTCGGATAATATCTGCCGCTGGTTTATGGAGCACAGTAGTTATTACTTCTTTTATTGCCGGTAAAATTAAATCCTCTCCAATAGTGTGAGGTTTACCTGTTCGAGCAATTAGCAAGGAGATATTGTAGGAAGCTCGGAGTCCGTCCTCGTCTTGCTTAGAAGCCGCTGAAAAAAGTTTTGACACAGTTGGCTGAGCTGCGTGCTTCTTTTCCAAGTCTTGAAAATAAGTTACATTTTTGTCTTTTTTATCTGAATGCATTTTATTCAAATGATCTTGCAACCTTGAGGGTTTCATCGCTTCATTCGAAAATGTTTTTTGACAAAGAAGGCACATAGGCGAAGATGGATTTGTAGGATTTTCAATAAATCCATATTTTATATATTCCGCGCTGTACTGCCGTTTCTTCTTTTTTGCTTCCGACATAATTTTGTCTTCAAAAATGCCGAAGTAAAGAATCGAGTATTAAAAACTTGCTAATGACACCACTCACAGTATTCTTACTGAGCAAATTAGGCACTGTACGTACAGCACTTTATCTCGTCACTAAATTCACTTGTTTTCGTAATAACGCGATGCTCCTTGACGTCTGAGACGTTCGGTCCCTAGTAGAGCAGATTGTCGAATGACATGACTGGATGGCGTGCGCTTTTATATGAGGCAGCGGGCGGGCCTCGCCTCGGCCTCGGCAGCGGGCGGGGAATCGATAAAAAGCGGTATTATAACCAGTAGGTAGGTTTTCCTCTCAGAGAGCTAGAGTATTATTATATTTTCTAGAAAAAGCAGTTTTGATATTTTTGAGTATTCTTTAAAGATAATTTTTGTAATAGAATTGTGTTGTTTTTTTTGATATTTTAATAAACTGATTAATTATTGTGGTAAAAAATTAAATTAGCCATTGCCCCTGTAAACCGCTTCAACGCCCCCCAATCTTCTCTGTGCCCTTTACCGCCCCCCTAGAGGCCTCCAGCGCCCACAAGGGGGCGTTATCGCCCACTTTGAGAACCACTGGGCTACAGCAATAAATTTTTTCTTTCCGCAATAAATTAGCAATAAATTAGTAATTAATTCCCTGCTGTTGAATTTTTGGATTTTCTCATTTTTTCGGGATTAGTTTTGCGCTAAGGGATGATGGGTAGTTTTTCTGGATTGGTTAATACACCAATCAAGAGCAATTAATCAGCAATAAAATATGCCGTTAAAATGGGGCCCTCTACTCCTTTTCATTGCTGAGATATAGGTTGGGTGCTGCTAGCTTTACCGTAAAGCTAGCAGCACCCACTGTTTCTCGGAAACGGCTACAGCAATAAATTTTTTCTTTCCGCAATAAATTAGCAATAAATTAGTAATTAATTCCCTGCTGCTGAATTTTTGGATTTTCTCATTTTTTCGGGGTTAGTTTTGCGCTAAGGGATGATGGGGTAGTTTTTCTGGATTGGTTAATACACCAATCAAGAGCAATTAATCAGCAATAAAATATGCCGTTAAAATGGGCCCTCTACTCCTTTTCATTGCTGAGATATAGGTTGGGTGCTGCTAGCTTTACCGTAAAGCTAGCAGCACCCACTGTTTCTCGGAAACGGCTACAGCAATAAATTTTTTCTTTGCGTAATAAATTAGCAATAAATTATCGGAGTTCGTTAAGGGGGGCCGAAAAAAAAATGTATCCTTAGAAAAACTCGAAATCATCAGATTACGATAAGGTAAGTTAACTACATGCAAAACAGTTTATATTTCAAAAATCTGACCATTTGGGCGGGGCGTAGGGAAATGGGTGAGTCACAAAGTTTCACAAGAAAAAAGCTAATATTTCGCGAAATGAACGATAGATCTAAAAACTAAAAAATACGTGCTCAATATTTGTCGTAAATCTATCTAATGATACCAAACACGACTCCCCACGGAGAGGGGTGGGGGGTAAACTTTAAATTTTTAATACGAATCCCGCGATATTTCTCAAAATGATCAGATCGAAAAGCTTAAAAATACACTTATTCAATATGTTTGAAAAATCTATCGAATGGCACCAAACACGATCCCCAACGGAGATTGGGTTGGAGGGTTACTTAAAATTTTAAATAGGAGCCCCCATTTTTTATTGCAGATTCGGATTCCTTACGTACAATAAGTAACTTTTATTTGAAACAATTCCCCACTAAAACGGAAAACTTTACTTAATTTTTTTTGGTTTTAGAACCTACTATTCACAACCCAATAGGTCCCCTAAGCGCTCGAGTGACTGCACATTTAGCATACTTTCCTCCCCTACTATATTATATGTAGTTTCATTTTTTAACTAGTGAAAAAAAGTAATACAGTAAACTCTCTTAACGGACACCTCTTTTCGCCGAACAACTCCTCTGTACGGACGATTTTTAAAACAAAAATCATTCGACAATATGCGAACCTGTACTTTTTAAGTCCTTTCAACGGACACTCTCAACAACGGACGCCTTTAGTTTTAAAGGTTTTGCAACGTAAATAACATGGCGTCCACCAAAAGGAAGTTTTTAAGTTTGAGAGAAAAAGTCGATATGGTTCATTATGCAGAGATGCATAAGTCGAGTGTTAGAAAGTTGGCAGAAAAATTTGGAATTGGAAAAACTCAAGCCAGTGAAATTTTGAAACATAAAAGTTATTTAATTATTCAATTTTCTGAGTGCGGACACCTGGAAGCCAAAAGACAATTTTTGAAAACCGAGGGTGCTGAATTAGACCAAATTGTTTTCGATTGGTTTTGTAAAGTGAGGTCTAAAAATATTCCCCTTTCTGGTAAAATTATCCAAGAAAAAGCAATAGACGTTGCAAAGAAGCTAAGTGTTGATATGAAAGCTTCTTGTGGATGGCTCGAGAAATTTTGTAAGCGACATAATATTTCGTTCAAATCCATATGTGGCGAAGCAGCTGCTGTAGATTTGTTAGTGGTTTCTGACTGGAAGGAAAAACTGCTCACTTTAATTAAAGGATACTCTCCGCGAGATATTTTTAATGCAGATGAGACGGGATTATTTTTTAGAGCCCTACCCAACAAAACTTATACCTTGAAAGGAGAAAGATGCACTGGAGGTAAGGCTTCCAAAGAAAGAATCACAATACTTTTTTGTACCAACATGATAGGGGACAAAGAAAAACCACTCGTAATTGGAAAAAGTAAAAACCCCCGTTGTTTCAAGGGTTTACACACAGTGGCGTAAAATAAAGATTGTTAAAATCAACGAAAATCCGATAAACGTATGTTTTGAATAATAAAAAAATTAAGAATTATAGTTAACGAAACTGCAGTAAATAGTATATCATCATCATCATCATCATCATCGTCTAACCGCTATCGTCTACTGCTGAACATATGCCTCTTTTAAGTTTCTCCATGTCTCCCTATCTTGTGCTACCACTATCTAGTTCCCGGCAGTTCTATATAAGTTTATTTACTTTTTTAGTTTACACTATGTGAATGAATTAAAATATTTTTTTAGCTTTACTAGCGACAAACTCTGAAATTACATTTTCTATATTTGTTTTGTGTTGCTTCATGTTCCATAGTTAATCATCATCCAGCCTCAAAAGTCCACTGCTGAACATAGGCCTCCTCCCCTCATTTCCAACTCCATCTATCCTGCGCCGCTCTGATCCAGTTTTTTAGCTTTGTTAAGTCGTCAGTCCATCTTGTAGGCGATCGACCGACGCTTCTCTTGTCTTCTCTTGGCCTCCATTCCCGTAACCTCTTCGTCCATCGCCCATCTGTCGTTCTGGCTATGTGTCCTGCCCATCTCCACTTCAACCTGGCTATCCTTTCGATGACGTCGGTCACCTTTGTTCTTCTCCTGATTTCTTCGTTTTTGATTTTGTCTCACAGAGTTATTCCTAACATTGACCGTTCCATTCTCCTAACATTGACCGCTTCGTTCGATAGTTAATAAATCTAGATTATTTAACCTTGTTGACGTCATTGTTTCTGGCAAGTAATTCTTGATTGATTTTAGCTTCCCAAAACTTCTCTCATATGAAGCAACCGATACAAAAATGGTCATAAACAATTTTAAGGCGACCATTAAGGTTGGGAGAGATTCCATAAAATCCCATTCTACAATTAATTTTAAAAAGTCTACAGCTAACCATTTAGATGCTGTAATATTGGCCGCTTGTAAAAGTCTTCTGAGCCTTGGTATTTCTAGCAGGAGGTTCTTCTGATACCTCTTCATGGTAAAAGTCACAAAATGTTGAAACAGCTAATTTCATCTGTTCACTGTTCGTGGAAAAGCAAAGTGTGTGTCTGCACAGCCTCGAACAATGAAGCCATATTAATGGACTGATCTGGTTTCGAGTTCAACATTTAATATCAAAACATTTTAACATAATATTATCTTTTTGAAGTTCTGCTCGAAGTGTAAGTCCTATATAGGTAGCTAACTCACTATCCATTCGTTTTCTACGTCGGATTAGTTTTTAGGTGGGAATGTCGTCGTCCTCGTATTTTGTCGTGGCAAAATCTATGTATTACTTTATTTACAATATGATTACGTTTTTCTTTAATATAAAGATGAAGTCCCCTATTTTGGTCATGATTGATCAACGGTTATGCCTTTAATTGTACAAAGCGGACATAAGGTTATGTGCAGTACCTCTGGGGTATAAATGTTCTTGTTGATGAGAGAATTCCTCAATTGAAGCAACAACACTATAAAAATGTTCTGCCAATACTTTAACTGCAGCCAGCATAGTGCGCAGTGACTGAGAACTCCAACGCGTTGTGGAAAGTCGCTTAACAGATGTTTTGTTGTGTTTAATAAGCACTTCTTATCAGCTAATGGAAACATATAACAAAAAACTTAAAAATTGCTTCTACAGTAGTTCTGAAAAATGTTACACAAGATGTGTTTTGTGCAAAAGATTGCTGTCCACATAAATTAATTAAATGATCAATAAATCCGAAGAAAATGGCCTAGAGAGTTTACTGTATGTACTTTATGAACTGTAAAACGTGTATTAATATCAATATTTATGTATATGAAAGCGATACTTTATGCACGGCTGTAGAAAAAAGTAATTTAATAAATAATGTTTACCAGTATTTAACCAGTTTATTTAATAAAAGTATTGCCACCAGTAATAAACAGGTAACATCTAAGGTGATCTTTAAATTCTTGTAATTCAAGATAATTTCTGGATTTATTGGAATTTTAAAATAGATTTAGAGAATTTGGTTTAAACTGGTTTTTTGGAACTAAATATTAGAGAAGTGTAAAAAGAAACTTTTACTGATGTAGTTACTATTTTTCATTTAAATCAAATTGTTACAGCTTTGTGTAGGTATTCCTTTATATTCAAATGTATAATTATGTAGTTGGAAAAATGGGTGTTACTATGCGGTCTACCGTCGTGTTTCTGCTACAGCTTGCGGTCTACCGAGAGAATTGATGTATAAGCTTTAATATTACTATGCCGATAAAAAATCTTTAGAAATCATTTTGTATTTTTGTGTATTTTTTAAAAACATGTAGAGTTTGTGTAAGGTTTTATAGGTCTAAAGTTAATAATTTTCGAAATATTTAAAATGGCATGAGAGTTTTACCAGTGTAGTGTAATTTTTAAATAATTTAATATCTTTGACATAGGTATATTAATATAATATACAATGTGAACACTATTTGCACATAAAATTTTGTTTTCATTTTTTTAAATAGTACCCCCTGTATATTAGTATTGCATTTTGTAGTAAATATTACAGGCTTTCTTTTCATATCAGGTTGTATGTACCTAGCATGTTTCGTTTTGTAGATATTTAAAAAAGAACTATATATTTTACGTTTTTGCGAATTTTTTATTACTAAACAAATACATTAAAATATCATATTTTACAAAATATCATATTTTAAATTAAATAAACAACAAATTTTAAAGTCTACCTTGGTAATTTTTCTACCCTAGCAGGTAGTGGCATCGGCAATCCGATCGCTACCGATACAGTGGACGCAGTGTGAAAAATTAATCCGATGCGGACCTGTGGACGCTTGCCTTTACCTATGGTCGAAAGTCCGTGAGAACTTCTATAACATTTATTTTAATAAGTCACAGGGGTGAAAAAAATTAGTCTGATATTTAATTTTAAATATATCATTCAAAGAAATTTTTTGTTTATTATAAGGCCCTCGGCAATAATGTAGACTTTTATTCTGCGTTTAAATTTTTTAAAAATACCTATTAGTTTTCTCAGGATTCGAAAAAAATAAATGCGTTTAAAAAGAATTCGACCGAAATTTTGGGCCTACGCTCTTAAAAATGATTAAAGTACATATTATACATTTTTGTACTGTTTGAATTTATTACGCGACGATCCACTGTTTTAAAGATTGGTTGAACGATGTTGCCAGTTGTATGGTCCTCACTATGTGTATCGAAATTTATTCAACAGGGCATAGAATATACATGGTTAGAAAATATACGCCAAAGTCAGCGCCTCTATGCGGAAAATGTCTGAACTGAAAATTGATGTGGACCATACAAAATGAGGTCCCACTTTTTTTGTAAAAAAACAGTATTTGCTATCAGTACATGTCTACGAAAAAGTCTTACATTGATTGACAAAGTGAGGTCCGTATACTGGACCTCACTTCAACCGCAGTTTCTTTTGATATGTGGCTCACTTCATACGCTGGGAGTAAATATATATATATATATATATATATATATATATATATATATATATATATATATATATATATATATATATCAAACAGATGAAATAGAGAATGTGGAAAAATCCCCTTACGAACAATTCACACATCCACCATTTCGGGTTGGGAAAAATTTTTTGAATAGAATCAAAGATCCAAACACCAGTTCTTAGAAATGTGTTTCGCCCTTTTCAACCTCTCTGGGCTTATCAATAAAGATGAGAGGTTGAATATCTTTAGACACATTCCAATCAAAAAACAACATTCGAGACCTAGACATAGAAGGTGCATATATGTATATATATATATATATATATATATATATATATATATATATATATATATATATATATATATATATACATATATATATATATTTCAAGTTTCAGTTTACTTCAAGCAGCAGCGAGAAGCGGAACTACCTGACTTGACAATGGCAAGTGAGATCTTGCCGAAACGTCGTCAAAATAATGGTTTTTCTCAAAACCAAAATTATTCAACGCGGAGTCAAACCCGGAAAACAACAGAAAGCATATATATATATATATATATATATATATATATATATATATATATATACATATTAACCAGCAATAGGAAGCCAAAATGTGAACATTCTACGGCTTATTCACAGCCCTCCAGCCTTTTCGAAGCCCGATTTTGGGCTTCGTATGGTTTTCTTGTCGTTACTAGACTTACAGGGGGAAGGGGAAGGAGCTGGTCGAACACACACATGTATTGGGGGGCTACTAATAGCTTGCCGTCTTTAAGTTGCCCAAAGTTAGCATATATAATGAGTAAATACTAGAAAACCTGCAATTTTTCGGGCTTCATAATGGTGGAATTTATATCTATATATACACCATTTAGTGCAAGCTTTTGCCGCGGAGTCGCTGTTGCAGTCGGTGTATATGTTTTTATACAGATTTATGTTGTAAGCATTTTACGAAGCCCTAAAAAAGGCAACATCGCAATATCATATGTTTTAAATTTTCATCTTAAAGATAACAAATCTGTGATTATACATTGTGTTTGATTGAATACGTTGTGCGGGCCTTATGCGTCCCCAATGAAGCGTTCGCAATGAATAGTAGCAATGGTAAATGAAAGTCATGAAGATGAAATCAGGACAAATGGAAGTGAGGTGAGTATATTTTTTAAGTAGATAAATTCAATAAATTTCACATAAACCACCCCTATGACTCCGCTTTACAGTCGAAATTTATAATTAATTACATCTCATAGCCCAACTAATTTAAGTATACCTGCATAACTATTGCAAAATTTGCTACCACAGTTTAAGTGAAAATCAGACTGGTTAACTCGACAAGATTAAATCCACAGGTTTTAAAACTACTTTTTCTAAGATCGATTCATGGATTTATATCACAGTACTTGCACATATTTATACAAACAAGTACTATTTTTAAAAGGATAACAAATATAGGTCCTATTTTGTGTTGTAGAGGCTGGTAAAATCCGAATTGGACAAGCTTTGTTGGAGAAGGCCCCCGTTTTCTTTCAAATTTATGACAGTAGAATAGAAAAATTATATTAAAAATTCAAATATATTTCATTTGCTTTTTTTATATCAAGATTAATGTAATTAGAGAGCGTAAACAGAATATTTTAGTTAGGTCAACCGGAGGATAAACTCACTTAAACATGAGGTTTCAGATTAATGTGTAGGAGTGCTAACATAAGTGCACTTAAGTTAAATGTTAAGCTAATTTTTTATATTTACTTCATAAATGTACATATCTTTTGAAGAAAACACCCGAAACATACCCGAATCTTCATCGATGTTTTTGAAAATAAGTTGAAAATATTTGTAATTGAATTCTTTCAAAAATAAGTGAAAATTAAACACTATCGTTTTATTTTTTTTTTCAGTCATATAGTTTTGACAAATTTGATTTTTTAATTTATTTTTTGATGTAGCGGCTAAAAAGCTAAAAATCTGGACGATTTGCATGATCAACATCTTCATTACAAAATAGAAACTAGCTTTTAACTACAAAACGTATGTTTTTACAACTATAATTATTATTATGGCTCAAGCACCCAATCTGATTCAATTAAACTAATGGCATTTCTGGAATCAACAAATGATTTTATTTTAAGGCAAGCAGTTTTAAAATCTCTTTTTCTAGTTCTTTAAAACCAGTGTAATAAAAAATATATTAACTAAGCGCGGACCCCTGACTTATGCAAGGTATTTGCGGTTTTTTATTTATTTATGTAAGGGTTATTGTTTATCGAAAAATAAACTTTCTTGTCTGTAGCTGTAGCAAATTCTTTTTTCATTTTTGAGATCCGAAAATAACAAGTTTTTTTTTAAATATAATGTATTAGAATATTCGAATAAAATTCGGTATGCATTTGTTGCGCAAGCCTCTGTTCTAGCCGGTATATAAACCGGATATATTACCCAGACCCAGATATATGCTGTACGCATTTTACGAAGCCCTAAATCAGTTACGTAGTAACACAACATGTTTTCATTTTTCTCGATAAATATCTTAGATCATTTGTTTAATATCACCTTCTAATGAATAGGTTGTGCCGGCATAACGAGATGAAGCGATCTCAAAGAATGGTAGCGATGGCCAAAATAAATGCCAATCAACACGGCATTAATGAAAATGAGGTACGGACATTTTTTTAGAATTGATCAAAAATTCACTACCTGTGAAATATTCACTGTGAACAAAATCTTAAATTTACTATTATGTTAATATTAAAAGTAAACGGTGAAATGGTACACCGGTAATGAGATTTTATATAAGTAAGTAGTTGCTAGTAGCAACTAGGCATCTTGTTAATATATAATTTTTATTTCAATTATTTAAAAAATCAAAACAAATAATTAAACGTCTTCTATAAATACATTAGTTAATATTGACAATTTAATTAAATAAATTAATTACTATTTTTATCTATGAATATAATGCAAACAGAAAATTGCAATAAATTAAAAATACAATAAGAATAAGGTTTATTATTCTATTTTATAATTATATTTGAAGACACAAGTTCATGAAGGGTGTATGTGACAATTTTTTCAAAATATGTTTTTTATGTTAAAGTACGTTGTTCGAACCTAGAGATCTTTCAAACAAGTCAAACACGTTTTAAAATTAATATTTTCTAGAGTGTAAAGGATCTATGTACCGGGTGTCCCAATAAGAATGGCTCTCGGCCATATCTCAGGAACCGTTTATAGTAGAGCTTTGAAATAAAAAAATTTATAACAAAAGTTGCCTCAGGAAAAGCCTGGAAATTATTTTCATAATTGTGGGACCACCGCTAGAGGGCGTAATTGAATGTCAAAAATTAAAAAATCTAAATTTTACAAAATTTTCCAAATGAAGGGGCACTGGAAATCCGATCGTCGTATTCTTCATAAAATTCTACGCATATTTGATTTGACAAGTTTAGGTCTACCTTTGGAAATAAGAGGTGGGGGTGAGTGGGAACCTTGTTATGAAAAACTGGCTGTGAGTCCGGTTCTGCTTAATCAAATTTTGCAAACTTGGTCTTGTTGAAGTCAGAGCTTTTTCGTCAATGTAAAAGTTATGATTTCGAACCAACTTACTGAGTAATATGCCAGCTAGAAGGCGTTATTTAATTTTTTTCAGAAATCTAGTGTTCCTTGGAAAATATTAAATACAAACATGCATTTTTAATACCATATTACAAAATTAGATAAAATTAGCAACAGAATAGCGAAAACCGCATGTTAATACCTTTTTTCTATCTCGAGATATCTTACAAAACGTGTAAATTTAAAAACAACTGTTACTGTCACCGGTAAACGAAATTCATTAAAAGTAGTGTGCTATGGAAACAACAAAGAAACATTTTCCAGCTGTCAACGTATATTAGGTCTTTTCAACGCTTCTCATTTGTTTCGAGCCTCGTTCGTATCTCGTATATTAATATTATACACGGATTATACGGCATATGACAGAGGCTAGAAACAAATGAGAAGCGTTGAAAAGCCCTATTACAAAGAAATAAAAACAACTATTTAGTGATGACATAAACCTTCAAATTTTTGCCCATCATTTTCGTTGCAAACATTTACTCTTTCAAGAGTAGATTGAACAGCAGTCTCAATTTCTGCTCTCGATATGCTTTGAATGGCGTTTAGTATTCTCTGGATAATGTATTCTAGAGTAGTGTATGATGGGCAACAATTTGAATATTTAGGTCGTCACGAAGTAGTTCTTTTTGTTCTGTGTTATATTTAATTTTAATAGTATTGTTTCTCTTTATATTGTTGTTTTAATTAATTATATTTTTATACGTTGACATCTGGAAAATGTTATTTTGTTTTTTTTCACAGCACACTACTTTTCATTAACTTAGTTTACCGGTGATAGTAACAGTTATGTATAAAATTTACACGTTTCTCGAGATATCTTGAGATAGAAAAAAGGTATCGACATGCGGTTTTCGCTATTCTATTGCTAATTTAATCTAATGTTATAAAGTATGATTAAAAATGCATACTTGTATTTAATATTTTCCAAAGAAAACTAGATTTTTGAAAAAAATTAAATAACGCCTCTCAGCTGGCTTATTACTTATTAAGATGGTTCAAAATTATCACGCTAACATTGAAGAAAAAGATCTGTCTTCAAGAAGACCCAGTTTTCAAAATTTGATTTAGCAGAACCGGACTTACAGCCATTTTTTCATAACAAGGTTCCCACTCACCCCCACCTCTTATTTGCAAAGGTAGAGTTAAACTTGTTAAATCAAATATGCGCAGAATTTGATAAAGAATACAATAATCGGATTTTGAGTGCCCCTTCATTAGGAAAATTTTGTAAAATTTAGATTTTTTTATTTTTGATATTCAATTACGCCCTCTAGCGGTGGACCCACAATTATGAAAATAATTTCCAGGCTTTTCCTGAGGCAACTTTTGTTATAAAATTTTTTATTTCAAAGCTCTACTATAAACGGTTCCTGAGATATGGCCGAGAGCCATTCTTATTGGGACACCCGGTACACAGTAAATTTTTAAAATGTAAGTGCATATAGGACCTATGTACACAATGTACATATATACAGTGATGAGCGCGCTAATATCCGGCAAAATAGCGCAAAAAATGGACAACATACTAAATTGTGAGATAAAAAAAATAAAGCTAGTCGAGCTGGGATATTTAGCGATATTAACCTATACATTTACATTATATTGATTGTTTCCCACCTTTACACGTATCAGAGGAGTATGTCAACTAAAACTGTAACTGTGACAGTGGCATTTCTCAAACTCGTCCGATACGTTTAAAGGTGGGAAACAATCAATATAATGTCAATCTATAAGTTACTATCGCTAAATTTAACACCTCCATTAGTGTTCGTCTCTTTTTATCTCACAACTTAATATGTTTTTCATCTTTTGCGCTATTTTGCCGGTTAAAAGTACGCCCATCACTGTATAAAAATATATAATAAATTATTATTTTAAATATTGTTAACAAATATATTAGTTTTAGGACTACATATTCTATAAATTTAGTATATTTTGATCTTATAGTAAAAAAATTTTAGTATAAAAATTTTAACATCATTTTTCTCAATAACTTAAAAGTGTGACATAGACCCTTCATGCACTTGTGTCTTCATTTATTTTGATATAGTTATTTAAACACTTTAAAAAGCTATAAGGGAGTTTCCCCAAGAAGTGCATCATTTTTTGGTTATTTCACGTTGAAATATTCGCTTTGACATTTGACGAATATGAACCAATTTTTCATTACCTACAACTTTGCTTCTACTGGGTCTAGAGTCTAGAGAGTTTATACTTTCATAGACCATTTTTTTCAATTATTTATGAGCTATATTTTTACTAAGAATGTTTTTTCGATAAAATACTTCATTTTTAAGTTATTTGCAAAAAACCGTCTAAAAATGTTTTTTTTTGTTGAACAGTGAACATATTATTTTCTCGCACATAACTCGAAAAGTATTACCTTCGTGAAAAAATGCTATAGAATAGAACAAAAGTTACTTATAATTAGTCAGTTTATCCATTTCTGGACTTACGTATATTTTTCACCCCCGAGAAGAGGTGAAACACACCCACAGGTCAAAAGCACACATTGGCACAATATACAAAGGAAGTGCTATTTAATATGTTCACAATATACAAGGTGTTTTATAAAATAAGTAAACGACTGTTACAATAAAAGTAAAACTCGACAGATTTTTTGAATTATTTTTCGAAATAAAATAATGTTGATGAACACACTATAAAAAACATGTAGAACTATAATCAATTTTTTTGTAGAAAAGAAAAGTAACGCTGGGCGTGAACGGTGGTCTAAGGCAGAAAAGTCACTAGTATGTGATTATTTTAAGGATCATATTCAGAAGAAAATTGCGCCCAAAACAGGCGAGTGTGCAGAATGCATCCCTAAATATAAGGACTTTCCAAAGAATAAAGACTGGCTGAAAATAAAGACTTATGTCTAATACTAAAGTGTATAATACTTTTAGAGCAAAATGACCCATTTTACCATTTTTCATTTTAAATTAGAAATGTTTATTAGTTTAACCGAATGCATTTTTCTTTAATAGTTATGTAATAAGATATTTTACTTATTCTTTAGTTTATTTCTATTTTTACACACATGTTTGTTCTACCGAATATAACCTTTTTTTTAAATAAGATGTGTTAAATTAATAAACCATTTTATCACATTTTCAGATTTTTCAATATGCATTTGATCCTATTACCAGTCGTTCCCAAACTTTTTGTTTCTCATGGCTTTACAGATTAATCCATTGAAGTTAATCACAAACATTGGGAGTGAGTTTGTTGACCATTAAGAAGATGGGTATTATTTTCGGCTGCAATGCTCTTCAAATGGGAATTCATTTTTTTTTTCGAATCCTGAAAAAACTAATAAGTATTTTTGAAAAATTTAAACGCAGAATGAAAGATTACGTTATTAGCGAGGGCAGAAAGTCCCTGAGAACTTTTATAATGTTTATTTTAATAAGTTACAGGGGTGAAAAACTAAGAGAAAATTTAGTGTGATTTTTAATTTCAAATATCTCATTCAAAATAAACTTTTTATTTATTCTAAGGGACTTTCGGCCCTCGGCAATAATTCCGTCTTTCATTCTGCATTTAAATTTTTCAAAAATATTTATTGGTTTTTTCAGGATTCGAAAAAAATAAACGCAATGTCCGTGGTAATATTTTCCAAATCTATCTTTGTCTTACAACGCACTCAGTCGAATAGAATATTGTCAGCATATTGTTAGTCAGACAGCGACAATCAGTGACAATTTAAATTATTTGACATGGCATCAGGAATATTTTGAGTTGTTGATTAAATAATATTGATATACATATAGTGTATTTGACGAATAATTGATTTAAGACGTGAACTTAATAAAAAGTTGTTTATTGTGTATTATTTGTGGAAGGTCCAAGCATAGAATACATCAGGATAATATATTCTGTGATCCAAGTATTTTGTTGTTGAAGATGTTCAAAATTGTAAGCGTTCCATAGTAACAATATATTATTAAAAAATCACTTTAACATTTTTCCTCTTTTCTCGATTGAGTATTAGTTTTTGTTGTACATATAAATTATTACAATCAGTGAATATATAGTTAGTGAAAAAATTATCACATTTATTAACTGAATTAATAATTTGCAATTATACAAATAGCAGTTATCCAAGAACATTTAAAAACCATCGCTTTAAAGTTAATCATGACATTGTCAAGTAGAATGACATTCTAGTAATGTTTACATATCCATACCAGTGTGAATTTTAATACACGTAATTTGCCGTGTAAAGACAGAAAAAGTACGGATAGCCGTAAAATATTTGCGAATTATGTACCGATGGCCTTAAACAATAATTGAAGAGTGGAAATTCAAAATGGTCTAATTCCATTTTAGTCACATTTGACTTGTAACTGTTGTGAATTTCAACTTCCAAAGGACTTGACCAACACTCATTAGGAGTCCCTGCTATAAACTAAAGAACCAACAAAAAACATATAATGCATGATCCTATGTAAAGAACACACAGTCAATTCAAAGCCCGGGTCGTAAAGTAACCTGGCAACACAGCAGGGCTTCCTAAAATGTATTAAGTATACTTTTTTACACATTTGGGCTTCGATTTGCTGGATTATACTCCGGGCTACTAATAGTCTATATAGTACATATAAAAAAATAAATGAAAGAAATTTTTTCCCCTCTCAGGTTGCTCTTGATAAACTCGTTACCCTGATCATTTTAATAGAAAATACACTCCTATAAGATGAATATTTCACCCGGGCTGTGGGTTGTCTGTTAAGTGTTCCGGGCTTCTAATTGTCCGATTGGTATGTATATATATATATATATATATATATATATATATATATATATATATATATATATATATAACAAAATTGTTTTTCTTGGGTTTAGGTTCAAAGATTAGGTTTTAAATTTGGAACTAGATTTTATTTTCCATTTATACACAATCAACGTTTCGGTGGATATCTCTCACCTTTGTCAAGATTGATTCTAAAATTACAAATGAAAGACAATACATTATTTTAGAAAAATATTAAAAACTTACCAAACACGTAAAACGACACACTAACGACGATGAACAGACACAAATTAAAAATTGAGTGTTGATATCTCATTGCTTACTGTCCAAACATATTTTATAGTTAATTACAGGAGCGTATCTTTTATGTTGTGAAGGGATACAAAGTGGAAATATGTTATTTTAAGAATTTTTTATTGATGGTATGATTATTTAGGTTATCCGTGTCTTTCCTATCGTTGATTGAATTTTTGTTTCTTTTTATTTCTATTGATTCGTAAATCTCCCTCTTCTTTTTGTTCTTCTCAGTTTTTAAAATTTTTGTGTTTTCGAAGTCAAATGTATGCTTCTTCCCATTCTCGTGTTTTGTCAGTGCAGTGGTGTTGTTTTTGTCGTATTTGTGGGAACGAATTCTGGATTGAAGCAGTTGACTTGTTTGCCCAATGTAGACACCATCACAGTTTGTACAAGGTATCTCATAAACAACATGTGATTTTTTGAGTTTGGGAGTTTTGGTTTTAAGTTTGGTGAAATATTTATTTAAAAGGTTGTTTCCTTTATGAGCCACTGTTATGTTATGTTGGGCTAGAAGATGCATCAGTTGTTCGGATAAACCTTTTATATATGGAAGAGTTGTATATGTAATCTTGGTTCTACTAATTTTGTTGTTGTTGGTGTTGTTATAAAATTTGTTTATTCTTGATTTAAATACCGATTCGATTAGATGTTCGGGATATGCATTACTGAGGAGGGCATTTTTTGCTTTTTTTATTGCAGTTGGTCTATATTCTGGATCTGTTAGCTTTATGGATCGATCAGCAAGACCTATAATTACCGACTTCTTCTGGGAGAATGGATGGTGAGATTTATAGTTGAGATATCGTGAAGACCATGTTTCTTTTGTGAACCACATAGTTTTGATTGTGTTATTAATACGATGTAAATCCATATCCATCGATCCATAAAGCTAACAGATCCAGAATATAGACCAACTGCAATAAAAAAAGCAAAAAATGCCCTCCTCAGTAATGCATATCCCGAACATCTAATCGAATCGGTATTTAAATCAAGAATAAACAAATTTTATAACAACACCAACAACAACAAAATTAGTAGAACCAAGATTACATATACAACTCTTCCATATATAAAAGGTTTATCCGAACAACTGATGCATCTTCTAGCCCAACATAACATAACAGTGGCTCATAAAGGAAACAACCTTTTAAATAAATATTTCACCAAACTTAAAACCAAAACTCCCAAACTCAAAAAATCACATGTTGTTTATGAGATACCTTGTACAAACTGTGATGGTGTCTACATTGGGCAAACAAGTCAACTGCTTCAATCCAGAATTCGTTCCCACAAATACGACAAAAACAACACCACTGCACTGACAAAACACGAGAATGGGAAGAAGCATACATTTGACTTCGAAAACACAAAAAATTTAAAAACTGAGAAGAACAAAAAGAAGAGGGAGATTTACGAATCAATAGAAATAAAAAGAAACAAAAATTCAATCAACGATAGGAAAGACACGGATAACCTAAATAGAATTTATTTTAATCTAATTTAATTAATAATAAATCACACCATCAATAAAAAATTCTTAAAATAACATATTTCCACTTTGTATCCCTTCACAACATAAAAGATACGCTCCTGTAATTAACTATAAAATATGTTTGGACAGTAAGCAATGAGATATCAACACTCAATTTTTAATTTGTGTCTGTTCATCGTCGTTAGTGTGTCGTTTTACGTGTTTGGTAAGTTTTTAATATTTTTCTAAAATAATGTATTGTCTTTCATTTGTAATTTTAGAATCAATCTTGACAAAGGTGAGAGATATCCACCGAAACGTTGATTGTGTATAAATGGAAAATAAAATCTAGTTCCAAATTTAAAACCTAATCTTTGAACCTAAACCCAAGAAAAACAATTTTGTTATATATACTTAGTATGGTTCAAGAACATCAATAAAACTATATATATATATATATATATATATATATATATATATATATATATATATATATATATATATATATATATATATATATAACAAAGGAGCACTCGTAAGTGTAGGGTTTTATCGGTCAAGTGGGTGAAAAAAGAGACAAAGAATTCAGCTACTTCATCTATTTATTGAAGACGTTTCGTCTACTGCTCAGTAGACATCATCAGTTCATCTACAAAAAGAGTGTTATAAGAAACAACATCCAAAAGAGAGGTAAAAAAGCACTAGCGTTACCTTAAAAAGACATGTAGCAAAAGATAAGATGTACATAGTAAAAAAAACCTTATCCATGAACCAATGTAATGTATAAGTATGTAACATTTAAGTGTATAGTTAATATTTAAAAACTTTAGTACAGCCAAAGACAAGACCATGTGGTAACAGTCACATATAAAAAACAAGTGGAAAAAAGCTGGCTTGCTTTTTTTCCAAAGTCAAGAATGAACCAAGAAAAAACCAGATTCACACTTCCAAAAATTTAGTAGTGTTTAAGCATACTTCATTTTAACCTTAGGCAACATCATTAAATGAATATAGTGCTAATATGCAACTTCGAAAATTTAAAGTTGAATAGTTACCAGCAGGTCATCCTAGCCCAACGGACACACAAAAGAAAATGGAGCTTGAATTATCAGGTGTAAACTGACATCTCGCCAAGAGGCAGGCAACCTTTAAAAAATTTTATAACAAAGAGTGACTGACAACTGCAGCGCAGCGCGGTAAAATTTAAATTGATGTATTTAAAACAGTTATAAAAGTGTTTAAAAAGTGAAAGTAATATCAAGAAGTAATCAAGGGATGTACCTTATACCTCGTAGACAAGAATCACAGTTTATTTTAAACAAGTGAGGGCACTTCACACAATTATATGGAAAAGTGCCTACGTTAGTACTGGTCATCCAGTTACTAACGAATATATAAGATAGTACAATAGTATAACTCCCATATATCGCAGCTCAAAATGCAAGAAAAAATATGCAATAATTTAAGAAAATTTATAAATCAGTTTAGCAAATTGTAATTTATAATTAATATCAATAATGCAAAATTTTATCCTATGGAAAATTTTAAATTGTTCAATCTATTAAGTAACTGTTATTATCAAAAAAAAAAAGTGGGAAAAGCTTGAAAAAACCACCAAAAACTTTTTTACAATAAAATAATTTAAGTGTAATAACATCTACTGATTCCGCAAGATCAATATTAAAAGAAGTGGGAAAAGCCTGAAAACCACAAAAACTTTTTTACAATATAATAATTTGAGTGTAATAATACCAACTAATTCTGCAAAATCAATGCATGGTATATTTGACTCAAGTTACTGATGTCAGTTCTCTTGTTAAGTACATTAGAGGTTTTTAATATGAAACACATCTCTAAGAACTGTCTTTTCGACAGGTTGCGTTCATTGCAAAGGATCTTGGCTTCATCAAAGTCCACCTTATGTTTTTTATCTATTGCATGTTGGGCTAAGGCACAAGTTGGTTTTTTCAAATTGATATCACTACGGTGTGAAATTAAACGTGATTTTAAAGCTCGCTTTGTCTGCCCTACATAACATGCGTCACATTCAGCACAAGGTATGTGGTAGACCACATTAACCTGTTCCAAAGGGGACAAGGGTGTTTTAGTCTTAGAGAACAAATTTCTGACTGATCTTGCGTTCTTAATTGCAATCTTAACAGGAATATTATTATTTTTATATAGTTTAATAAGTTTATCAGTAACCTGAGGAAAATAAGGAAGTGAAGAAAACTGGGAAACAGGAGTCCCAAGATTAGTAGTAGGCAGAATTGTGATGTTAACAGTATTATTCGATATTGATCTAAGTTGGTCACCATTGGGTATGTCGTTCAGAGAAGAACCGTAACTTTGGGAAAAAAGAAATTTATTGATAAGGGATGAAGGGTAGGAATTATCTACCAATATACTTCTGAGTAACAGAAGGGATTCCCTTCGATTAACCGGATGTGTCAACCTATGTAGCCTGCAGCTTAAAGCTTTAATAAGATTTATTTTATATTTAAAAGGATGACAAGAATGGTAGTTGAGAAACCTATTAGAGGCCATTGGTTTCCCAATAACCTATAACCCTATAGGTTTACCAGAAACCTATAAGAGATGGACCAATCTGACCGAAAAACTAGCTACAGCTGAAGCAAGAAGAACTTTCCTTCTAGAGTGCAGGAGAACCAAGAAAATTCCTAGATTTATCACAGACACCACTTCTAACATACTTACTACTACCACAGGAACCCACGATCACACACTCCAACGCAGGAGCCAGGCTCTTAATAGACAGGTGAGGGCACGATTACTTAATTTCCATATATCGAAGGTTCATTCAGATATTAAATTCATTTTTGGTCAAATAAATAATGTCACTGATTTCTTAGATCACACTTTACCTGCATCTTTGTTAGATAGGTTTGAGACCTCTTTACACAAGAAATTTAATTTCGTTTATAATAAAACTATTTTACATCTTCAGAGTAAGCTTGATAAATTGGGTACACCAGACTTCCACAAAATTCCATTTAATCCTAATTGGATAAAGAATCTTTCTAATGTGGATGTTCCTCAAAATATTCTAAAGTTATTATCTTTGGGCCCTAAATTTGGTCTGGAACCTACCTTCAAAGATTATTCAATCAGTAGGACCCTTGCAGATGTGGAAAATATATTGTCTCATGCAGACAATGCTGATCTTCTTTCCCTAAGGTCATCTTCTAACAACATTCTGTTGAATTATACCAACCGCCCTAGGCAATCCATTTCTGAAATTGATAAGATTTATAGGGAAACGGTATCGTTTTTAAAAACCCACCCTAATCTTCTCGTTCTCACCAGTGACAAAGGCAATGCCACTGTTCTTATGGATAAAGATCAATACATCAGCCTCAGTCAATCATTGTTAGATGACGTTAGGTACTACCAACCTCTTACTTCAAACCCCTGTTCAAAATTTTCTAACAAAATTAATAAATTCATTACTCACTTAAAAAATATTAAGATCATAGATCAAACTTTAGCTAAGTCATTACATAATTATGATGGTTATGCTCCAAGATTTTATTGTCTGCCCAAAATTCACAAGCCCACATTGAGCATGAGGCCTATTGTTTCCTCAATTAATTCACCTAATATACATATTGCTAAATTTTTGACTGATATCTTGTCAAAATCTTATAATTACAATAATGATTACAACATTGTTGACTCTTTTCAATTTAGTGAATTTATTAATGACTTGAAGCTACCACATGGTTATATTTTGGTGAGTTTTGATGTAGTTTCACTTTTTACTAACCTTCCCTTGGCTAGTGTCCTTACTTCACTAAGAAATCATTGGAATATTATCCAACCTAATTCTCCAGTTTCCTGGGAAGTGTTTGCAGAATTGCTCCAATTAGTGTTTGACACTAATTTTTTGGTCTTCAACGACAAATTTTATTTACAAATTTTTGGGACACCAATGGGTTCCTCGATTTCACCCATCCTAGTGAATTATGTTTTGGATGATTTAGTTTCTGACCGGCTGGGTTATTTAGATTTTCAAGTTCCTTTTGTTAAACGTTATGTGGACGACCTATTACTAGCCTTACCACCAGACAAGACTCAGGCCACCTTGTCCATCTTCAATGGGTTTGATCCTCACTTGCAGTTCACATGTGAACTCGAGGACCCCAACAACCAGAGTATCCCCTTCTTGGACATGCGTGTCACTAGAAGTGGAGATAACACACTCTGTACAAGCTGGTATAGGAAACCAATGGCCTCTAATAGGTTTCTCAACTACCATTCTTGTCATCCTTTTAAATATAAAATAAATCTTATTAAAGCTTTAAGCTGCAGGCTACATAGGTTGACACATCCGGTTAATCGAAGGGAATCCCTTCTGTTACTCAGAAGTATATTGGTAGATAATTCCTACCCTTCATCCCTTATCAATAAATTTCTTTTTTCCCAAAGTTACGGTTCTTCTCTGAACGACATACCCAATGGTGACCAACTTAGATCAATATCGAATAATACTGTTAACATCACAATTCTGCCTACTACTAATCTTGGGACTCCTGTTTCCCAGTTTTCTTCACTTCCTTATTTTCCTCAGGTTACTGATAAACTTATTAAACTATATAAAAATAATAATATTCCTGTTAAGATTGCAATTAAGAACGCAAGATCAGTCAGAAATTTGTTCTCTAAGACTAAAACACCCTTGTCCCCTTTGGAACAGGTTAATGTGGTCTACCACATACCTTGTGCTGAATGTGACGCATGTTATGTAGGGCAGACAAAGCGAGCTTTAAAATCACGTTTAATTTCACACCGTAGTGATATCAATTTGAAAAAACCAACTTGTGCCTTAGCCCAACATGCAATAGATAAAAAACATAAGGTGGACTTTGATGAAGCCAAGATCCTTTGCAATGAACGCAACCTGTCGAAAAGACAGTTCTTAGAGATGTGTTTCATATTAAAAACCTCTAATGTACTTAACAAGAGAACTGACATCAGTAACTTGAGTCAAATATACCATGCATTGATTTTGCAGAATTAGTTGGTATTATTACACTCAAATTATTATATTGTAAAAAAGTTTTTGTGGTTTTCAGGCTTTTCCCACTTCTTTTAATATTGATCTTGCGGAATCAGTAGATGTTATTACACTTAAATTATTTTATTGTAAAAAAGTTTTTGGTGGTTTTTTCAAGCTTTTCCCACTTTTTTTTTTGATAATAACAGTTACTTAATAGATTGAACAATTTAAAATTTTCCATAGGATAAAATTTTGCATTATTGATATTAATTATAAATTACAATTTGCTAAACTGATTTATAAATTTTCTTAAATTATTGCATATTTTTTCTTGCATTTTGAGCTGCGATATATGGGAGTTATACTATTGTACTATCTTATATATTCGTTAGTAACTGGATGACCAGTACTAACGTAGGCACTTTTCCATATAATTGTGTGAAGTGCCCTCACTTGTTTAAAATAAACTGTGATTCTTGTCTACGAGGTATAAGGTACATCCCTTGATTACTTCTTGATATTACTTTCACTTTTTAAACACTTTTATAACTGTTTTAAATACATCAATTTAAATTTTACCGCGCTGCGCTGCAGTTGTCAGTCACTCTTTGTTATAAAATTTTTTAAAGGTTGCCTGCCTCTTGGCGAGATGTCAGTTTACACCTGATAATTCAAACTCCATTTTCTTTTGTGTGTCCGTTGGGCTAGGATGACCTGCTGGTAACTATTCAACTTTAAATTTTCGAAGTTGCATATTAGCACTATATTCATTTAATGATGTTGCCTAAGGTTAAAATGAAGTATGCTTAAACACTACTAAATTTTTGGAAGTGTGAATCTGGTTTTTTCTTGGTTCATTCTTGACTTTGGAAAAAAAGCAAGCCAGCTTTTTTCCACTTGTTTTTTATATGTGACTGTTACCACATGGTCTTGTCTTTGGCTGTACTAAAGTTTTTAAATATTAACTATACACTTAAATGTTACATACTTATACATTACATTGGTTCATGGATAAGGTTTTTTTTACTATGTACATCTTATCTTTTGCTACATGTCTTTTTAAGGTAACGCTAGTGCTTTTTTACCTCTCTTTTGGATGTTGTTTCTTATAACACTCTTTTTGTAGATGAACTGATGATGTCTACTGAGCAGTAGACGAAACGTCTTCAATAAATAGATGAAGTAGCTGAATTCTTTGTCTCTTTTTTCACCCACTTGACCGATAAAACCCTACACTTACGAGTGCTCCTTTGTTATATTGGAATTGACGGTCGTACTCCTTTATGATGTCTTCTGTTACAGAGGGTTTTTACGCTAATACCAGGCGCATCCATGGGGAACTACCAGTGAAAAAGCTTAAGAGATGGACCAATCTGACCGAAAAACTAGCTACAGCTGAAGCAAGAAGAACTTTCCTTCTAGAGTGCAGGAGAACCAAGAAAATTCCTAGATTTATCACAGACACCACTTCTAACATACTTACTACTACCACAGGAACCCACGATCACACACTCCAACGCAGGAGCCAGGCTCTTAATAGACAGGTGAGGGCACGATTACTTAATTTCCATATATCGAAGGTTCATTCAGATATTAAATTCATTTTTGGTCAAATAAATAATGTCACTGATTTCTTAGATCACACTTTACCTGCATCTTTGTTAGATAGGTTTGAGACCTCTTTACACAAGAAATTTAATTTCGTTTATAATAAAACTATTTTACATCTTCAGAGTAAGCTTGATAAATTGGGTACACCAGACTTCCACAAAATTCCATTTAATCCTAATTGGATAAAGAATCTTTCTAATGTGGATGTTCCTCAAAATATTCTAAAGTTATTATCTTTGGGCCCTAAATTTGGTCTGGAACCTACCTTCAAAGATTATTCAATCAGTAGGACCCTTGCAGATGTGGAAAATATATTGTCTCATGCAGACAATGCTGATCTTCTTTCCCTAAGGTCATCTTCTAACAACATTCTGTTGAATTATACCAACCGCCCTAGGCAATCCATTTCTGAAATTGATAAGATTTATAGGGAAACGGTATCGTTTTTAAAAACCCACCCTAATCTTCTCGTTCTCACCAGTGACAAAGGCAATGCCACTGTTCTTATGGATAAAGATCAATACATCAGCCTCAGTCAATCATTGTTAGATGACGTTAGGTACTACCAACCTCTTACTTCAAACCCCTGTTCAAAATTTTCTAACAAAATTAATAAATTCATTACTCACTTAAAAAATATTAAGATCATAGATCAAACTTTAGCTAAGTCATTACATAATTATGATGGTTATGCTCCAAGATTTTATTGTCTGCCCAAAATTCACAAGCCCACATTGAGCATGAGGCCTATTGTTTCCTCAATTAATTCACCTAATATACATATTGCTAAATTTTTGACTGATATCTTGTCAAAATCTTATAATTACAATAATGATTACAACATTGTTGACTCTTTTCAATTTAGTGAATTTATTAATGACTTGAAGCTACCACATGGTTATATTTTGGTGAGTTTTGATGTAGTTTCACTTTTTACTAACCTTCCCTTGGCTAGTGTCCTTACTTCACTAAGAAATCATTGGAATATTATCCAACCTAATTCTCCAGTTTCCTGGGAAGTGTTTGCAGAATTGCTCCAATTAGTGTTTGACACTAATTTTTTGGTCTTCAACGACAAATTTTATTTACAAATTTTTGGGACACCAATGGGTTCCTCGATTTCACCCATCCTAGTGAATTATGTTTTGGATGATTTAGTTTCTGACCGGCTGGGTTATTTAGATTTTCAAGTTCCTTTTGTTAAACGTTATGTGGACGACCTATTACTAGCCTTACCACCAGACAAGACTCAGGCCACCTTGTCCATCTTCAATGGGTTTGATCCTCACTTGCAGTTCACATGTGAACTCGAGGACCCCAACAACCAGAGTATCCCCTTCTTGGACATGCGTGTCACTAGAAGTGGAGATAACACACTCTGTACAAGCTGGTATAGGAAACCAATGGCCTCTAATAGGTTTCTCAACTACCATTCTTGTCATCCTTTTAAATATAAAATAAATCTTATTAAAGCTTTAAGCTGCAGGCTACATAGGTTGACACATCCGGTTAATCGAAGGGAATCCCTTCTGTTACTCAGAAGTATATTGGTAGATAATTCCTACCCTTCATCCCTTATCAATAAATTTCTTTTTTCCCAAAGTTACGGTTCTTCTCTGAACGACATACCCAATGGTGACCAACTTAGATCAATATCGAATAATACTGTTAACATCACAATTCTGCCTACTACTAATCTTGGGACTCCTGTTTCCCAGTTTTCTTCACTTCCTTATTTTCCTCAGGTTACTGATAAACTTATTAAACTATATAAAAATAATAATATTCCTGTTAAGATTGCAATTAAGAACGCAAGATCAGTCAGAAATTTGTTCTCTAAGACTAAAACACCCTTGTCCCCTTTGGAACAGGTTAATGTGGTCTACCACATACCTTGTGCTGAATGTGACGCATGTTATGTAGGGCAGACAAAGCGAGCTTTAAAATCACGTTTAATTTCACACCGTAGTGATATCAATTTGAAAAAACCAACTTGTGCCTTAGCCCAACATGCAATAGATAAAAAACATAAGGTGGACTTTGATGAAGCCAAGATCCTTTGCAATGAACGCAACCTGTCGAAAAGACAGTTCTTAGAGATGTGTTTCATATTAAAAACCTCTAATGTACTTAACAAGAGAACTGACATCAGTAACTTGAGTCAAATATACCATGCATTGATTTTGCAGAATTAGTTGGTATTATTACACTCAAATTATTATATTGTAAAAAAGTTTTTGTGGTTTTCAGGCTTTTCCCACTTCTTTTAATATTGATCTTGCGGAATCAGTAGATGTTATTACACTTAAATTATTTTATTGTAAAAAAGTTTTTGGTGGTTTTTTCAAGCTTTTCCCACTTTTTTTTTTGATAATAACAGTTACTTAATAGATTGAACAATTTAAAATTTTCCATAGGATAAAATTTTGCATTATTGATATTAATTATAAATTACAATTTGCTAAACTGATTTATAAATTTTCTTAAATTATTGCATATTTTTTCTTGCATTTTGAGCTGCGATATATGGGAGTTATACTATTGTACTATCTTATATATTCGTTAGTAACTGGATGACCAGTACTAACGTAGGCACTTTTCCATATAATTGTGTGAAGTGCCCTCACTTGTTTAAAATAAACTGTGATTCTTGTCTACGAGGTATAAGGTACATCCCTTGATTACTTCTTGATATTACTTTCACTTTTTAAACACTTTTATAACTGTTTTAAATACATCAATTTAAATTTTACCGCGCTGCGCTGCAGTTGTCAGTCACTCTTTGTTATAAAATTTTTTAAAGGTTGCCTGCCTCTTGGCGAGATGTCAGTTTACACCTGATAATTCAAACTCCATTTTCTTTTGTGTGTCCGTTGGGCTAGGATGACCTGCTGGTAACTATTCAACTTTAAATTTTCGAAGTTGCATATTAGCACTATATTCATTTAATGATGTTGCCTAAGGTTAAAATGAAGTATGCTTAAACACTACTAAATTTTTGGAAGTGTGAATCTGGTTTTTTCTTGGTTCATTCTTGACTTTGGAAAAAAAGCAAGCCAGCTTTTTTCCACTTGTTTTTTATATGTGACTGTTACCACATGGTCTTGTCTTTGGCTGTACTAAAGTTTTTAAATATTAACTATACACTTAAATGTTACATACTTATACATTACATTGGTTCATGGATAAGGTTTTTTTTACTATGTACATCTTATCTTTTGCTACATGTCTTTTTAAGGTAACGCTAGTGCTTTTTTACCTCTCTTTTGGATGTTGTTTCTTATAACACTCTTTTTGTAGATGAACTGATGATGTCTACTGAGCAGTAGACGAAACGTCTTCAATAAATAGATGAAGTAGCTGAATTCTTTGTCTCTTTTTTCACCCACTTGACCGATAAAACCCTACACTTACGAGTGCTCCTTTGTTATATTGGAATTGACGGTCGTACTCCTTTATGATGTCTTCTGTTACAGAGGGTTTTTACGCTAATACCAGGCGCATCCATGGGGAACTACCAGTGAAAAAGCTTAAGAGATGGACCAATCTGACCGAAAAACTAGCTACAGCTGAAGCAAGAAGAACTTTCCTTCTAGAGTGCAGGAGAACCAAGAAAATTCCTAGATTTATCACAGACACCACTTCTAACATACTTACTACTACCACAGGAACCCACGATCACACACTCCAACGCAGGAGCCAGGCTCTTAATAGACAGGTGAGGGCACGATTACTTAATTTCCATATATCGAAGGTTCATTCAGATATTAAATTCATTTTTGGTCAAATAAATAATGTCACTGATTTCTTAGATCACACTTTACCTGCATCTTTGTTAGATAGGTTTGAGACCTCTTTACACAAGAAATTTAATTTCGTTTATAATAAAACTATTTTACATCTTCAGAGTAAGCTTGATAAATTGGGTACACCAGACTTCCACAAAATTCCATTTAATCCTAATTGGATAAAGAATCTTTCTAATGTGGATGTTCCTCAAAATATTCTAAAGTTATTATCTTTGGGCCCTAAATTTGGTCTGGAACCTACCTTCAAAGATTATTCAATCAGTAGGACCCTTGCAGATGTGGAAAATATATTGTCTCATGCAGACAATGCTGATCTTCTTTCCCTAAGGTCATCTTCTAACAACATTCTGTTGAATTATACCAACCGCCCTAGGCAATCCATTTCTGAAATTGATAAGATTTATAGGGAAACGGTATCGTTTTTAAAAACCCACCCTAATCTTCTCGTTCTCACCAGTGACAAAGGCAATGCCACTGTTCTTATGGATAAAGATCAATACATCAGCCTCAGTCAATCATTGTTAGATGACGTTAGGTACTACCAACCTCTTACTTCAAACCCCTGTTCAAAATTTTCTAACAAAATTAATAAATTCATTACTCACTTAAAAAATATTAAGATCATAGATCAAACTTTAGCTAAGTCATTACATAATTATGATGGTTATGCTCCAAGATTTTATTGTCTGCCCAAAATTCACAAGCCCACATTGAGCATGAGGCCTATTGTTTCCTCAATTAATTCACCTAATATACATATTGCTAAATTTTTGACTGATATCTTGTCAAAATCTTATAATTACAATAATGATTACAACATTGTTGACTCTTTTCAATTTAGTGAATTTATTAATGACTTGAAGCTACCACATGGTTATATTTTGGTGAGTTTTGATGTAGTTTCACTTTTTACTAACCTTCCCTTGGCTAGTGTCCTTACTTCACTAAGAAATCATTGGAATATTATCCAACCTAATTCTCCAGTTTCCTGGGAAGTGTTTGCAGAATTGCTCCAATTAGTGTTTGACACTAATTTTTTGGTCTTCAACGACAAATTTTATTTACAAATTTTTGGGACACCAATGGGTTCCTCGATTTCACCCATCCTAGTGAATTATGTTTTGGATGATTTAGTTTCTGACCGGCTGGGTTATTTAGATTTTCAAGTTCCTTTTGTTAAACGTTATGTGGACGACCTATTACTAGCCTTACCACCAGACAAGACTCAGGCCACCTTGTCCATCTTCAATGGGTTTGATCCTCACTTGCAGTTCACATGTGAACTCGAGGACCCCAACAACCAGAGTATCCCCTTCTTGGACATGCGTGTCACTAGAAGTGGAGATAACACACTCTGTACAAGCTGGTATAGGAAACCAATGGCCTCTAATAGGTTTCTCAACTACCATTCTTGTCATCCTTTTAAATATAAAATAAATCTTATTAAAGCTTTAAGCTGCAGGCTACATAGGTTGACACATCCGGTTAATCGAAGGGAATCCCTTCTGTTACTCAGAAGTATATTGGTAGATAATTCCTACCCTTCATCCCTTATCAATAAATTTCTTTTTTCCCAAAGTTACGGTTCTTCTCTGAACGACATACCCAATGGTGACCAACTTAGATCAATATCGAATAATACTGTTAACATCACAATTCTGCCTACTACTAATCTTGGGACTCCTGTTTCCCAGTTTTCTTCACTTCCTTATTTTCCTCAGGTTACTGATAAACTTATTAAACTATATAAAAATAATAATATTCCTGTTAAGATTGCAATTAAGAACGCAAGATCAGTCAGAAATTTGTTCTCTAAGACTAAAACACCCTTGTCCCCTTTGGAACAGGTTAATGTGGTCTACCACATACCTTGTGCTGAATGTGACGCATGTTATGTAGGGCAGACAAAGCGAGCTTTAAAATCACGTTTAATTTCACACCGTAGTGATATCAATTTGAAAAAACCAACTTGTGCCTTAGCCCAACATGCAATAGATAAAAAACATAAGGTGGACTTTGATGAAGCCAAGATCCTTTGCAATGAACGCAACCTGTCGAAAAGACAGTTCTTAGAGATGTGTTTCATATTAAAAACCTCTAATGTACTTAACAAGAGAACTGACATCAGTAACTTGAGTCAAATATACCATGCATTGATTTTGCAGAATTAGTTGGTATTATTACACTCAAATTATTATATTGTAAAAAAGTTTTTGTGGTTTTCAGGCTTTTCCCACTTCTTTTAATATTGATCTTGCGGAATCAGTAGATGTTATTACACTTAAATTATTTTATTGTAAAAAAGTTTTTGGTGGTTTTTTCAAGCTTTTCCCACTTTTTTTTTTGATAATAACAGTTACTTAATAGATTGAACAATTTAAAATTTTCCATAGGATAAAATTTTGCATTATTGATATTAATTATAAATTACAATTTGCTAAACTGATTTATAAATTTTCTTAAATTATTGCATATTTTTTCTTGCATTTTGAGCTGCGATATATGGGAGTTATACTATTGTACTATCTTATATATTCGTTAGTAACTGGATGACCAGTACTAACGTAGGCACTTTTCCATATAATTGTGTGAAGTGCCCTCACTTGTTTAAAATAAACTGTGATTCTTGTCTACGAGGTATAAGGTACATCCCTTGATTACTTCTTGATATTACTTTCACTTTTTAAACACTTTTATAACTGTTTTAAATACATCAATTTAAATTTTACCGCGCTGCGCTGCAGTTGTCAGTCACTCTTTGTTATAAAATTTTTTAAAGGTTGCCTGCCTCTTGGCGAGATGTCAGTTTACACCTGATAATTCAAACTCCATTTTCTTTTGTGTGTCCGTTGGGCTAGGATGACCTGCTGGTAACTATTCAACTTTAAATTTTCGAAGTTGCATATTAGCACTATATTCATTTAATGATGTTGCCTAAGGTTAAAATGAAGTATGCTTAAACACTACAAAATTTTTGGAAGTGTGAATCTGGTTTTTTCTTGGTTCATTCTTGACTTTGGAAAAAAAGCAAGCCAGCTTTTTTCCACTTGTTTTTTATATGTGACTGTTACCACATGGTCTTGTCTTTGGCTGTACTAAAGTTTTTAAATATTAACTATACACTTAAATGTTACATACTTATACATTACATTGGTTCATGGATAAGGTTTTTTTTTTACTATGTACATCTTATCTTTTGCTACATGTCTTTTTAAGGTAACGCTAGTGCTTTTTTACCTCTCTTTTGGATGTTGTTTCTTATAACACTCTTTTTGTAGATGAACTGATGATGTCTACTGAGCAGTAGACGAAACGTCTTCAATAAATAGATGAAGTAGCTGAATTCTTTGTCTCTTTTTTCACCCACTTGACCGATAAAACCCTACACTTACGAGTGCTCCTTTGTTATATTGGAATTGACGGTCGTACTCCTTTATGATATATATATATATATATATATATATATATATATATATATATATATAATCAAATGAAATACGAGAATGTATATATATATATATATATATATATATATATATATATATATATATATATATATATATATATATATCGAGAAAAGGAGTACGACCGTTAATCCAATATAAATTAAGGATCACTCGAAGAGTGGTGGGTTTTTCGGTCAATAGGTGGAGAAATAAGACAAAGAAGGTGGCTACTTCATCTATTTATTCGAAGACGTTTCGCTCTCTAATCAAAGAGCATCATCGGTTCATCTAAAAAGAATAATATGAAAAACCAAACATCTACCTACGTACTTTCCAACTTAAGATATGACTATATATTTTTGGGGAGAATACTGGGAACATGCCACAATAATAATATTACATATTTGCATATTATTTTTGACGTTTTGGGCTCCAAACCAGAATTCATTTTCAATGAATATACAGTCGAAAAATTAAAAAATACCAATGAACAAACATATAAAACACGCTGTATTTTCCTGTCACCGTGCCACAAAGAAAATTGTCCAGTGCAAGATATTGAAAAATATCAAGATTGCTGAAAAATACTAACCTAGAAATTACAATTGCCATTTTACCATATGATATTGTGAAAATACTGTGACGATAGATTACTTTTGTGTCAAATTATCTTTATTCGCATCATTGATTGGTTATCTATTTAGAGTATTGTAATCGCCAACCAACTATACATCTATAAGTATAAGTCCGTTTTAATATGCAATTACCCGTCAAGGAATATATAATTTTCTAAGTTAAATGTATAATAATCACTAGACTTAGGCTCTCAATGGAAGTAAGGCTTTTTATACTAGGTAGGTAGGTAGGTTGGTCATGGGCAGTGTCTTTTATTACCAGCTGGGGAATGTAACGTCATGTATCTTGGAGTTTCACAGCTTTTCCCGAAGTTGTCAATTGGCATTGAAGTTCTGCAACTCAGCCAAACTTCCTTTGAAAGTCGGATTCCAACCCTTGTGCATCTTAAATAGCGGTCAGGATTGTATGGGCCAGTGAGTAGTCATCTATAAGTGGCAGATCTTGGTTTTCTTCAGTGACAATATCATTGGTCTGACATTGTCAGACCTTGGGAGAACAACCCATTCGCTTATTCGAATTATCGAGTCAGACTTTGTGGTCCTTCATAAAACATAAGGGATGTTCGGTTTACGGATCTCCATTCTTCTTCGCAATCCATTTACATAATCTTCACCAGCTACGTCTTATCCATCGACATCCAAACTCTAAATCACAAGGTACTCACATATGTAAGTCATTGCGAAGAACGGAAGTTACGGATATCAATTTCGCTGCTGATTGGACAAAATATTTATCAAATGCTTGTCAACTGCCCTATTTATTCGCTCTACCATTCCATCCGATTTACGAGTAATAGCCTGTAGTTTTTATGTTCTTTAGTGAAGTAATTCAATACGATCAATATAATATCTACTTGCATCCATTTTTGCTTTCTTTTGCTTTCTCTCAAACGGACATCTAACATTGTATTGCCTCGTAGGAGCCTTCCTTTTCGATAAGTTCCAGTACTCGTGGCAAGTTAGTACATTCCTTACACCATTTCTTTACATCGTCGAAACTATTCATCTAATTAACCCGGCACCTGCCACGTGGGGTGCTACCAGCACCTCATAACTCATTTTTATCAAATATTTGGTATTTCAAGTTTGGTAACCGAGCTGCGCGTCATAATAGGTTTCTATAATATTATATAGCATATATGTGTTAGTGTTTGAAGTGGTTATTTAGTGTCATTCTGAACGTATAGCCCTAAAGTCGAAATGGGGTGTCTTCATCTGGCACTTTAAGTTTTAATTTTTTTTTTGTATTTTTGATAAACAGGTCAAATTTACATTTTTTATTGAAATGACTGATTTAAATTATTAATATAGACTCTATACTCACTAAATCTTAATTTTTTTAGATATTTTACTTGACTTCATTTATTATGGCTTGGTACTTGCTAATTAGCTTATAACACCTTTTTCATTTTATTTTTTAACTTTTATAACATATTAGTGGCTAATAAGTTAATAAAACATGTTTATTTATTTTACTGTTGTTACTGTTGTTACTCAACGCATTATTTTGTTTTTTAAACAAGTAGGTCACAGAAAATTTTTAAGGAGTGCTGTGAGCACCCCACGTGGCAGTTGGCGCCTTGCAAAGCCACGTGGCAGGTGCCGGGTTAAACCGTTCCCGCATTCTCTGAAGGGTTTTATTTACATAGAAATGTCTTCATGATGGACTGTCATGTAACATGTAACTAACGAAATACTTCGGCTCTTCTCTGCTCTTTGTAATCATCAATTGTGTTCTCTTCGCTATACCATCATCATTTTCCAGTACTCGTTTAAGCAAGCTGTTTTTCATTATAAAGGAGTTCCACAGGGCCCAACGCCTCTTAACTACTTAGGCTTGATATTTCTTGACAAGATGGTTGACGATTTTCTTCTTTCAATTTAAGAATTTTCTGTAAAATTGGATCTTTCCCTTGTTCGCCCCTGATCTTAGTAGGCGTCCACTCGTCGTCGACCACCGTTGTTTTTAGCAGTACTCCTTTCTTTGATTATGTTTTGTTGCAATGGGTACGGACTCTGCTGGGTACTAACTTCTAGAAAGAGAATCGGCGTTCCTGTGTCTAATTCCTGCCCGATGCTCAATTTTGAAATTGTATCTTTGAGTCGTTCAATCCATGTGACCTTCTGGGATCTTAAACTGCCTTAACCAAGTGGTTGGGGCATGGTCGTTCGGATTAGAAACTTCCTTCATTAGAGGTACTGATAGAAGTATTCTACTGATTTCACTACTTCTAGAAATTCATTTTTCGTGACACAATACTCTCGCTGAGGTTTTGAAAGCACTTTACTAAAATATCCAAGAATACGTTTCTGTCCCTTTGATCTGAGATAGCACTCTGCAAATTCATATGTTACTTGCATCTGTAATCTGTATCTAAGATAAACTCTCCTCCTGGCAGTGGATACTCTTTTAATGCTGCTGTGATTAAATACTTCATTAAGGTTTCGAAAGGAAATTTGGCAGTCTCCATTCCAATTGTAATCTCTTGCTTCTTATGTAAGTCGCGTTAATGACAATGATACGTGAAAACTTCTTAATGAACCTTAGATAGTAAGTATATAGTCAAATAAAACTTCTCATTTGATGTTTGTCAGTGGGTTCTAGTCATTCCTGAATGGAATCGATTTTTCCCTTATTCACAGCCACTACTTCTTTACTGACTTTATGACCTAGATAGTTGACTTTACTTTGAAATAACTGGCCCTTCTTGGGGTTTAACATCAATAGGGAAGCTTTCAGTCGATTAAAAACGTCTTCTAAATTCTTCAAATGGTCTTCAAAAGAGTCTCCACGAAGACAATTGCATCGTAAAAAAATAATAGGCACGTTTTCCAAGATAACCCTGTCAACAGGTTTTACGTAAAGCTCTCAAAATGTCGCAGGAGTATTACAGAGTCCAAATATCATAACGTTGAATTGCCACAATCCGGATCTTGTGGTAAAGGCTATCTTTTCCATATCCACTGGGTCCATTTCTACCTACCAATATCAAGACTTCAAGTCCAACGTAGAAAATAATTTTCTTCCAGCCAATATATCCAACGTATCATTGATTCGTGTTATAGGGACAGCTTGTCAAACATACGGTGATACTTGGCGATTTTGTCGACTCGCGTAGAAAAATAAGTGGAAGCGCATTCAGTGAATTATGTTTCTGTTGAATGCGCTTCTTAGGTGGAGCCTAATATCAATGGGCCAAGTATGACCGTATATTTGACAAACTGTAACTATCCTTTTTGGTAATATTGTTTAACAAACGGTAATCCACACAGAACCTCGTAGTTCCGTCTTTCTTCTTGACCATAACTAACGGAGAGATCCCTGGCCTGGTAGAAAGTTCTATCACTCCGACTTTCTTCATTGCCTGAACAATATTTTCAGTTTCCTCTGTTTGACGTAAAACAGTTCTGAACTGTTTGACGAATTGGTTTAGCGTTACAAGTATCACTTTTATGTTTAACAGGGGTAGTTCTTCCTGCCTTTCCTCCTTCTGGTACAAATATGCCATGATATCGCCAAAGAAATTCCCTTTTTCTCTTTTTCCCCACCTAATTTATAGACTGACCAGCAACTGCAACCATTTGGTCGAACCTCTCGTTGTGGGCGTCACATCTTATAGAAATTTCTTTAGTAGAAGTCACCAAGTCCTTTCCAATTATGATTCCTCGGTCAACGTCCTCATCGTGGTACCAAGGCTCCATTATAACAGGTGTTCCTTCTTCCACAATTACCTGCAGGGGCGCCATTAAAATCGTTTCACTCCTCTCAGGCATAACTGGATCCATTAGCAATCCATTAGGCATCCAAGCAAATTCATTAAGTCCATTTCTAATATAACATCCTCTTCGATGTCAGCAACTCTGACAGTATGGACGACCTTTTTTTTCCCAATTCTTAATTATATCTGCATTTCTCCGTGGGTGTTGGAATTTTACCTGTGGCAACTTCGTTGGTAAAAGTTTCTTACCACTATTTATAACTGTCGGTCGTATAATGGCCCTGGTAGCTCCGGTATCCACCAACAATGTATTTCACTATTACATAATATACATAATATATACTATATTCACGACATTTCAAAGAAGCTATTCTTGTGACGAGCTATTCGCAGTATTCACTGCATTCCATGATCCCGAAGACCTTTAATAAATGTTTGAGCTTCCAACTTTCCCATCATGTCTTTGGGAGCTGTTGGATACGTATATTGTACTAACCTGGCAATATTTACCTTATATTATTGAAAATCCTCATCTCTTTTTTTCTTCGATTTTTAAACTTCGACATACTCCAAGTGTGCGTGATCCTATCGCCTGTTTAGTCTGTTCTTAAGCTGTTCGAAATCATCTCTCTAATCTACGGCTATGGTATGAAGCACATCCAAGGCATCTCCTCGAAGTGCAGTAGATATAGGTTTTCAGCCTTTTTTATTCGGACCATCCATTCGCTATTGCAGCTGATTTAAACTAATTCATGTAATTGTTTCATGACGACTTTCGGTCCGAAATTGGAACTTGGAACTTAATACGAACAGGACCCCGCTCCCGTCAAATGTCGACCGTGACTCCAATTTACATTTCACTGTATCGTCTTTTGTCTCTGCTGAAATGGGTTAAATTCCTTTGTCTATTGTCCCTGTTTCCTCTATTAACTTTTCTACCTATTTCATCTTTTTTTGAAAGACAAAATATCTACAGGAACTTTATAATAATGACGATATTTTAATGTCGAAGTCAGAGGTGACCTCAGAGATGTTAATAGAAACCTTGTTTTCTAGAGATGGGATATCACCAGAAACTTTGGCCACATCGGAAGAAACTTTCGAAATATAACAAACCTTATTTTCTATGTGGAAGACGAATTCATAGTAGAATTCCTTTCCTCAAACACAAGTTTCCAGATCGAAGTCTTTTGACGAAATTTATTTGGATATTTCAATTTTGACTGCAAATTGACAATTTTGATTTCTATTCTGAAAACAGGAAGCTGTTAGACATGGGGGAGAGTAAGGCCCCTATTACACATCTTTATTTATTTCTCTACGATACAATCTAATTGATATTTTGACATTTTAACTTTGAACATAGTGTAAAAAGTTCCGTTCATAAATACTAAAGGCTTCAAAAAAGTTCAACTTTCCAGATCTTATAGTACTTACTCATAATTCAGTATAATAAATTAAAATTTTCGATCAATGAAATATTTTTAAAAATTAAGAAGTTATAAAAATGCCAAGTTTCTTGTAAAAGGTATATATTAAAATACCCTAAATAAGGGTCAAAATACAAAACGTTTTCGGATTAAGGAATCCATCATCAGTGTTTAAAAGCCCTAAAATTAAGTATAACCTAATTAAATGAGATAAAAGTTAAAATTGACAGAGGTTTTCAAGAACAAGTTACAGGAAGTTTATTTTCCTCGTGGATTTTTTAAGAAGTTATAGTAGAAGAACCGTTTACCTTTTCCTGTCAATTTTTTCGGAGCGTATAAATATCTCCAATTTCAACTATTTCGGAGCAGCAAAATACTCACAAATTCAGTTTATTTCAAATCTAGACATTTTAAACTGGATACAATTTTAAGACACGTTGTTGATACATAAATAAACCTAATTATATGTGGAATAGGAATAATTTTCATTTTTGTGGAGAGACCGATAATTTAATTCCTCCTTTTTTTTTATTTTTTTAATGACATAATCGTGTTTTTTTGTTAATAACTCTGGTGTTTTCCATCAGAATAACGTATAGCTTAGCTTGTTTTAAAGATCTTATCAAATACTTTTAAAAATGTCGTGAGCATTTCTGGAAAAACCTCGTATTATTTACGTTATTTGATAATAAAGTTTCGATTAAAGGGTAATTTAAATAAACCCTCACCTAATCCGGTTGTAACTTGGCTTCTATCGCCGCTATAAAAATTAAAAAAAAAATTAATTCATATTTTTGAATGGTTTCTTTTTGACTTGCATTTTATGGCTTTTTGCTTAAAATGTACTGTTTGCGAGATATTTTTGAAAAGTCACCCAAATCACAAAAAATATTAACTAACCGAGAGAAGTGTGTATAACATTTTTTGCTATAAATTGAATTCTCCATCGATTGCCGCAGTTATGTAAAGATTAAATATTTTCACCCTCCAGAATGGATGATATTCCTCCCTGGCGTACAAACGCATATCGGCAATATAAATATAGTTTTTTTTTTCGACATGTTTCCTATGCACATTTCAGATTTCATGTCAATCTAAGCGGTTGTAATCCTGAGCAAAATATGTGAAAGAATGGATTGAATTTATTTTAAAGTAAAATATAGTGTATTATGATATTTTTTGTTCAAATCGGTAATACAAGGGGCAATTCGGTAGATCTACCGAAAAGTCGGAGACGGACATTCACATGCGAGAAAAATATTCGTTCGATTAAGGGGAACGGACCAAAATGCAAAATTTTAACGCATGTCAAAATTTTCAATGTGTTTTAAATGTATTAATTTTTTTCGAATCCGGAGAAAACTAATAAGGATTTTTGAAAAATTTAAACGCAGAATGAAAGACTGCTCTATTAACAAGGGTAGAAAGTCCCTTACAATAAATAAAAAGTTTCTTTTGAATGAAATATTTGCAATTAAAAATCACACTAAATTTTCTCTTTTATTTTCATCCCTGTAACTTTGTAACTTATTAAAATAAACATTATAGATTTCAGTGACTTTCGGCCCTCGGTAATAATGTAATATTTCATTCTGCGTTTAAATTTTCCAAAAATATTAATTAGTTTTCTCAGGATTAAAAAAAAATGAATACATTTAAAACACATTGAAAATTTTTATTTGCCAAAATTTTGCATTTTGCTCCGCTCCCCTTAAAGACGAGTAGTTACTAGTTGATATTAGGAAATAACCTTATCGAGCGATAATAACACTGCAGAGAAAGTAAGGGAACAAAAAATGCTAAAGGCAAGTAGAATCTCAGGGTGTCTTAAATACACGATATAGAGAAACATGCTTGAAAATCGAAGCAAAAACGTAATTATACAAATATAAATCCGAACTACCATGACATAGGTATAAAGCAAAAACAAGGCTTGAGATAAGTACGATAAGAAGATATTTGGAGAAGAATGATATGAGAATAGTAAGAAGCATAACCGCAAAACACTATTAAACCTATGCAGAATAAACAACATTAAAAAATGAGTTCAACAAACGAAAAAGAGAATGGAACAGCCTCATCAGCAAAATAGAAGAGGACAGTACGTAGTACGAGATAAGTCTCAATTTTAAAAAAGGACAGATTCACCATTAAAGAGATGGGATGATAATATTACACTTAAAGAAGAAGAATTATAATCAAACTTCAGGAAATGTCCTCAGTATAATATATTATTAATTAGGAATTCTAGATTACTATCCGACGGAAACTAAACGATAGAAGAACAAATATTGTTAAAAAAGTATTGCGCTAACTTAAATTCACCATTCCTTTGAATAAAATATCATGTTCAACTTCTTAGAAATCATAAAAATACTTTGTCATTTATAAGTGTTTGTTTAAAATATAGATTACTGAAATAATATACTGTTTTAAAATATTCATTACTTAACACTCCAGAAATGCAAAATAAACTTCGTTAGCTTAAACACCAAATTGAAAGGGGAAACCCCGATTTATCTAAATAGGCAGTGAGAGAATTGACAACATTGTATGAGTCTGTAAGGTGGTGTATACGAGGCCGTAATACCAGAATCCTGATAAAAATTATACTAATGAGGCTGTAAAAATAGAACGTCCTAATGAGGTCCTAATGATAAAAGAACCGAACGGAACAGTATATATTGAATTTAATCTTATCAAAATGAAAATTTCTGCATTGAGAATGTTTTGTCACTAGATTCAATATATTCGATATCTAAACTATTATATACACATCTAAATAGGAGAGGCTGTAAGGTTTCGGTATGGTTTGAGTCCATAGGAATAGTAGGATGTAAATATATATGTATATATATATATATATATATATATATATATATATATATATATATATATATAATCAAATGAAATAGAGAATGTGGAGAAATCCCCTTACGAATAATTCACATATCCACTATTATATATTTTATATTCACTATTCGTAAGGGAATTTCTCAACATTCTCTATTTCATTTGATTGATTTCGTACGAGTGGTTGTTGAACCAATAACTTTGGATCTTTTGATCACGTAAGTGTTTTTCAAAAATCTACATCTTTTATATATGTACAGTATGTCCCTGTAGGTTGTATCCATATGGAAAACTTTTTTATTATTAATTTTACGAAAAAAAGTTATTCTTTATAAAAAGCTCTGCATGGTCCAAAACCTAAGATTTAACCATCAAATATCAAATTTTTTGAATATTATACGAGGTATGTCAAAAAGTTTGAATTTCACTCAAGAGTAAAGTAGCTTTATTTTTTACAATATTGAAAATTGCTATTATAAAAAGTTGTTTGGAATTAAAAACTGTATTTTAGTATGCAATTACATGCTTCTAATTGAAAAAAAAAATTTTTTGAAAAAATGGATAACTAACTTTATTTTCAGTTATTTTAATTCAGATAACTCTTTTATTATTAATTTTACGAAAAAAAGTGATTCTTAATAAAAAGTTCAGCATGGCCTAAAATCTGAAATCCAACCATCTTTTGTGAAATTTTATCAATTTTATACGAGGTATGTCAAAAAATGTGAATTTCGCTCAAGCATAAAATATAATACGTTTATTTTTCACAATATCGAAAATTGTTATTATGAAAAGTTATTTAGAATTAAAAACTATGTTTCAGTATGTAATTACATCCTTCTAATTGAAATATTCTGAACTCTAAAGGTACTTTACTTTTGATATAAATTTATATTTTTTGACATACCTCGTATAAAATTGATAAAATAAGATGGTTGTATTTTAAGTTTTAGACCATCCAGTACCTGTTATTAAGAATCACTTTTTTTCGTAAAATTAATAATAAAAGAGTTATCAGAATTGAAATAACTGAAAAAATAATGATAGTTATCCATAATTTCTCAAAAAAATTTTTTTTTCAATTAGAAGGATGTAATTGCATATTAGAATATAGTTTTTAATTCCAAACAACTTTTCATAATAGCAATTTCCAATATTACGAAAAATAAAGCTACTTTACTCTTGAGTGAAATTCAAATTTTTTGACATACCTCGTATATTATTCAAAAAATTTGATATTTGATGGTTAAATCTTAGGTTTTGGACCATGCAGAGCTTTTTATAAAGAATAACTTTTTTTCGTAAAATTAATAATAAAAAAGTTTTCCATATAGATACAACTTACAGGGACATACTGTATATATATATATATATATATATATATATATATATATATATATATATATATATATATATATATATATATATAATTTTAAGTTTCTGTGGGTTGGAGTCAATAAAAAAGGGCTTTTAGAAAACTATTTTATATCTCTCAAGCTTTCGAATGTTAATTACATTCCTTTTCAAGAGCTAAAATACAGAGTTGCTAATAAAGTGGAAACAAAAATGATGTAAAAAATATAACTCACCAGATAAATTTAGGTTGGTTATTAAACTGCTAACTTAAGTAACATCAAATATAAATTATTATCAAAATGTATATTTCCCAGACTGTAAGGAAAATTTATGATTTAAATTTATTAATTTTTATTTAATTTTGAATTTAAAATTATCGATAAAATAAATTTTTTTTATAAAATTCAAAGTCAATGTCAAATAAAAAGTCATCCTACATAGACAAGTAAATGAAAGTGGGGTATATTTAAGTATATTACCAAATGATAATTTATTAAAAAGAAAGAAAAAGAAGATTTAAATAAGTAGAAAAATATTTTGTTTTTATATTATAGTTTACAGAAGTGCAAATTTTTTTTAAAAAAGGATATAAAAAATAGAATAAAAAAAAATTTTTTTGGAATCAATGTGTCTTATGGTTTTATGGTGAAATATTTGAATTATAAAGAGATGATGTAGTTATAAATTTTACTTAAATTTTGAATTTCTGATCTTTTATTTAAACTATTATCACTTTTACTAATAGATACCATTTCCAAAAAGGTCCTTTTGAATTTATTACCTTCACTGCACAAAATTTTAGTATATATATATATATATATATATATATATATATATATATATATATATAATTATATATATATATATATATACAGGGTGTCCCAAAAGTAGTGGAACGGTCGAATATTTCGCGAACTAAACATCGGATCAAAAAACTGAAAAATACGTGTTTAATCATTTTCAAAAATCTATCCAATGACACCAAACACCAACCCCCACTACACCCCCTGGAGGTGGGGTGGGGGGTAACTTTAAAATCTCAAATGGAAACTCCTAGTTTTTCTTGCAGATTTGGATTCGTTACGTAAAAGTAAGCAACTTTTATTCAAGACATTTTTTCGAACTGTGGATAGATGGCGCTATAATTGAGAAAAACGATTTATCCTGATACCATAGGTAAATTATAGAAACGGTCTAATATCTCGAGAAATACACTTCCAAATGAGAAACCAAAAAAAAGGTTTTTAATACTTTTCGAAAACCTATCGAATAACACTAAACATGACACTCCAACCCACCCCCTGGAGGTGGGGTGGGGGTAACTTTAAAATCTTAAATAGCAACCCCCACTTTTTATTACAGATTCGGATTCGTCATGAAAAATTAAGCAACATTTATTCGAAACATTTTTTAGAATTGTTGATAGATGGCGCTTTAATTGGAAAAATACGATTTATTAGCGCCATCTATCAGCAATTTTAAAAAATGTTTCGAATAAATGTAGCTTAGTTTTTCATGACGAATTCGAATCTGCAATAAAAAGTGGGGGTTGCTATTTAAGATTTTAAATTTACCCCCCATCCCGTCTCCAGGGGGTGGGTTGGAGGGTCATTATTGGTGTTTATCGATAGGTTTTCGAAAAATATTAAAAACCTGTTTTTTGGTTTCTCATTTGGAAGTGTATTTCTCGAGATATTAGACCGTTTCTATAATTTACCTATGGTATCAGGATAAATCGTTTTTCCCAATTATAGCGCCATCTATCCACAGTTCGAAAAAATGTCTTGCATAAAAGTTGCTTACTTTTACGTAACGAATCCAAATCTGCAAGAAAAACTAGGGGTTTCCATTTGAGATTTTAAAGTTACCCCCACCCCACCTCCAGGGGGTGTAGTGGGGGTTGGTGTTTGGTGTCATTGGATAGATCTTTGAAAATGATTGAAAACGTATTTTTCAGTTTTTCGATCCGATGTTTAGTTCGCGAAATATTCGACCGTTCCACTACATTTGGGACACCCTATATATATATATATATATATATATATATATATATATATATATATATATATATATATATATATATATATATATACCAGTTTCACTATTATACTTTTAATATTATTTCAGCGTCCCTGATGATGTTAACGACTGTTAACGAAATATTGGAATCGTAGAAAAGAGTACACTGAGTCTTCCATTTCAGCTGTTAACCCAATAATTTGTAAATTGATAATTACTAATCAGCTGTGATCATTTCTAGTTTATATATATATATATATATATATATATATATATATATATATATATATATATATATGAGTTAGTTAGAAGCAACCTAACTCAGCTTCTAACTAACTCAGATTGCGCTAGTCCCATAAGGACTGCATGGCTGTCTTACGGCCTCGGGTATACGGAGGAAATATTCTACATCTTCGTCTGTTCTGAGAGCTTGGCTGATGAGCTGTAGACAGCGAAAACGTTCCCAAGATGGCAGCACAGACGAGGGTAGAATATTTATTTCCCGTATAATATTTTACATATATATATATATATATATATATATATATATATATATATATATATATATATATATATATATATATATATATATATATATTATTGGGTTAACAGCTGAAATGGAAGACTCAGTGTACTCTTTTCTACGATTCCAATATTTCGTTAACAGTCGTTAACATCATCAGGGACGCTGAAGATGTTAAGATGATGTTAAATAATAAGATTAATGCTAAAGAGACAGGTGCTCTTTAGCTACACATGTTGTAAATGAAAGCCATAATATGGACTTTGAATCTGTAAAAATTTTAACAAATGAAAAGAACTATCACAAAAGAACTTTTTTTGAAATGGCATTTATTTATCAGAATGAACAGACAATTAATAAAAGAACAGATATTAAACAATTAACAGAGATCTATTCTTTCCTTCTTGAACTTGATAAAAACTTAAATGTCAATAAAGATTTTAGTTTAGATTCTAGTTCATAATATACTACCTATTTCTGTCATAACTGACAGTATATTGACATAATTGTCTCTAATACCTTTCTGTGCGACGAATTTAAAAGATTTTAATAATTAGTGGTTTTTAGCATAGTTATTTATATTATAGTTCCATTTTTTATCTTTTTTATTGTTATATTTTTAATTTTTAATAATATTCACTGCAATTCTTTTTGTTAATGCCGCTTTTTTACACATTTATAACATCGTTGACTAAAATCTCAAACTGGTGAGTTATTTTTTAATACCCAGTTTCACTATTATACCTTTAATATTATTTCAGCGTCCCTGATGATGTTAACGACTGTTAACGAAATATTGGAATCGTAGAAAAGAGTACACTGAGTCTTCCATTTCAGCTGTTAACCCAATAATTTGTAAATTGATATATATATATATATATATATATATATATATATATATATATATATATATATATATATATTTAAAACATGAGATGTAGATCCTTGAAACACACTCAGTGATCAAAAGATCCAAGGTTAATGGTTTGATTATATATATATATATATATATATATATATATATATATATATATATATACAAATATTTGTACAAATATTTTCGACCGTACTGTGTTATAGTGGTTTGAAGTTTCAGCAATTCGGTCATGTGAAATAAAAGTCTATTTGTTATTTCTCAATATTTCGTCACACTTTTGTGACTTCTTCAGGAGAAAACTGTAAATTTATTAAGATTAGAAATTAACAAAAGCTAAATATTTAATTACTTACAACTATAAGAGTATTAATTTAGATTTTTTTAACATATCGTAAGGGACATTGACTTAATTTTGATTTTGACATTTATTATTTCGGAGTTATGGTAACTGAAATAAATTTTATATTCATAGAATATTGTCTGATATTTAAAATTCTTTTTTTAATAATAAATAGGTCAAAGTAAACCAAAGAAAATATTAACGGAATTTTAAGGTGAAAAGGTATGATTAATAGTAGAAAAATTTTAGAAAGAGACTAGAGTATATTAAATTGATCTATAAAATGTAAGTGATGGTACATAGTGAGTTAGTATAAGGCTGATATTTTTCGAAATTAAATAAAAATTAAGATGGATTAATTATTAGGTGAATAATTGAGTAATTTGTTTGAATTTTTACACTTTTTGAAAATATTTTAAAGGTTATTTATTATTTAGAATGTTACAGTAGATATTACTCAAATGGTTAGTATCAGTCTTATAATTAATAGATTCTGGAGTTTTGATAATATGTACCATCTCAAGGAAGAGTCGTTTTTTATAATTGTCAACTTGTTCTAAGATTTTTACATTGTTAAAGTCAAATTTATGTCCCGTCTTTAAATGGTGTTCTACCAAGGCACAACAGTTTTTTCTGATATTACAGTCACTTTTATGTTGAGTGACACGTTGCTTAAGCCACTGTTTACTTTGACCTATATAACAACCTTGACATTCAATGCAATTTATTTTGTAAATTATGTTGCTCATTAATCCCTTTGGAGTATTAGCTTTAGTTTTCGAGAATGATTTTTTATAATTTTTGACCTATTTATTATTAAAAAAAGAATTTTAAATATCAGACAATATTCTATGAATATAAAATTTATTGCAGTTACCATAACTCCGAAATAATAAATGTCAAAATCAAAATTAAGTCAATGTCCCTTACGATATGTTAAAAAAATCTAAATTAATACTCTTATAGTTGTAAGTAATTAAATATTTAGCTTTTGTTAATTTCTAATCTTAATAAATTTACAGTTTTCTCCTGAAGAAGTCACAAAAGTGTGACGAAATATTGAGAAATAACAAATAGACTTTTATTTCACATGACCGAATTGCTGAAACTTCAAACCACTATATATATATATATATATATATATATATATATAGATTATAGTTTTGTTTTGGGGTTGCAGTCATTTATTTTTTAGGGGTAGGATAAGTAAAACTCTGTGTTATTACCTAGCTTTCGCAAAATATATTTGCTTCTTCAGGGTAAGCTGAAATATATTAAAAAATAAAAGAAGCAAATATATTTTGCGAAAGCTAGGTAATAACACAGAGTTTTACTTATCCTGCCCCTAAAAAATAAATGACTGCAACCCCAAAACAAAACTATAATCTACATAGTATCAGTCAATATTACCTAATTACTTTATATATATATATATATATATATATATATATATATATATATATATAAATATATATATATATATATATATTGATACATGTATCCATGTGACTTCCAAAGTAGATTCTCGTAATACGTTGTTACTTCATATATACCGTTATGACTTCCGATTTCGGAAGTCACAACGTTTTGCCTATATTTTTACGAATTTGGCTACTAGATGGTATCAGAAGGCTTATATTAAAAATTTCGCTGGAAGTCATATCGTATCTAACATACTCATAAGATCAGATTTTAGTTCGACGGTATATCACCAGCGCTAGTGTCGCTCCCGTGCTACTATACAGGTTATGTACACAACGCGTAGCGTCTTCCGTATACCACACCGCTCGGTGTGACTTCCGTTTTTTGGCAACCCTGTGTAACGGTTTCCAAACATTTATCTGTTGTAGATTCGCGGTCCTAATCGTACTTAGTGTTTTGTGTGCCTTTTGTTTTTAAACATGAATAATAGCAGATCTGCTTTACTTTTAAAGTTAGCCTTAAATGAAGGTACAATAAGTGATTATATATCTCTATAATTATATATTTTCTGTACTTATTTCAATCTATAATATTTACTTACCTATTTACTTATATAAATTCATTTTTCTCGTGTTTTTGTTTACTTCCTTTTTTACAATGAACTTCTAATTTAATCTACACTCACCGGCACGAAAAACGGGCACCCTAAAAAAATGGGTAATTTTTGATGTCTCGTATCTCCCAAACCTTTGGTCCGATTTAAGTAATGTTTTTAATATGTTATAGCCTTATTATTTAACAATATAGCTATGATAACATTGTTGATAGACAGGTAAATTTTCATTGTATACCGGGTGTACCAATCAAACTGGGTTTTTTTCTCAATTTTCACAACACCCTGTGGAATATTCTAGCCTTTATAAAATATTTAAATTAAAGCCTAACGATAGCTCCAGGTTTTATTAACATTCTGTTTTTTTATTCATCAGCTTACGTTGGATAATAAAAAAGTTAAGGACTTTAACAACTAGCCATGTTCTTTATCGATACAGGTGTTTCTAAATATAAGTGCGACAAATTTTAAGGGGTAATTTCTGCATGAAAAAATAATGATCGTTTGGCAAAATAATTTTATATTTGCAAGCATTTGCGGACATAGCTTTATCAAGTAAACGATCATTATTTTTTCATGCAGAATTACCCCTTAAAGTTTGTCGCACTTATTTAGAAACACCATGTATTGATAAAGAACATGTTTAATTGTTAAAGTCCCTAACTTTTTTATTATCCAACATAAGCGAATGAATAACAAACAGAACATTAAGAAAACCTGGGGCTATAGTTGGGTTTTAATTTCAATATTGTATAAAGGCTAGAATATTCCACAGAGTGTTGTGAAAATTGAAAAAAAAAACCAGTTTGATTGGTACGCCCAGTATACAATGATAATTTACCTGTCTAGAAACAATATTATTACAGCGATATAGTTAAAGAATAAGGCTATAACATATTAAAGAAATACTTAAATCGGAGAATAGGTTTAGGAGATACGAGCCATCAAAAATGACCCATTTTTTGGGGTGCCCGTTTTTCGTGCCGGTGAATGTATCTATTAAATAATCTAAATTGTTTTTAAAAATCTTGTTAAAAGCTTAAATACAAGAAATGTAGGTAAATGTTCTCATTTAACGAAATTTCCGAAAATTGTGTATTTTTTGACCCAAGTAGGCTGAAAAATCGATTTTATAGTTATTGTTATTTCGAAAGTAATAAAACGTGTAAAAATTACAAAAAAATTGAATGTACAATTACAATTGAATGGAATTAAATACACGATAAAATGAATCAAGAGCGATAAAAAGTTTAAAGTAATAAATTCTAGTAATAATATAAAATACAGTAAACTCTCTCTTAAGGGGGTAGGCGCAAAATCTCTGTCCAATGCTATTTAAATACATTTATTTTTTTCGAATCCTGAGAAAACTAATAAATATTTTTTAAAACATACACCCAGAATGAAAGATAACATTATTACGGGGGACCGAAAGTCCCTTAGAATAAAAAAAAGTTTCTTTTGAATGAAATATTCGAAATTAAAAATCACACTAACTTTTCTCTTGTTTTTTCATCCCATTATCTTTATTAAAATAAACATATATTAGGTATATAAGTTATTAAAATAAACATTATATAAGTTTTCAGGGACTTTCTGCCCTCGGTAATAATGTAAGCTTCCATTCTGCGTTTAAATTTTTCAAAAATACTTATTAGTTTTCTCAGAATTCGAAAAAAATTAATGCATTTAATTAGCACTGGACTAAGATTTTGCGCCTATCCCCAACGAGCACCTCCTCTATACGGACGGTATTTAAAACAAAATTCATTTGCCGATATACTGAGCCTGTACTCTTCCGGACAATCCCTTAAAATGATGTGTACCTAAATGAAAAAAAAAATACATAGATATTTTTTCCAAATATTTTAGAATACAAAACTACAATATTTATATTTTATTATTTCAAATTAACACAGAGATGACAACGAGTGATATTTAATAACTCTTTACCTTATCAGCAGTAGGTAATAAAAATCTGGTTCTAGTGTGGGATCCGTCATTACAATATTTTGTGTGTCGGTCATTAAAAGAAATGTAACACCATAACGCGTTGCTCTAATAATACTTTAACCTTGATATTATGTTGTGACTAAAAATGTTAACGGAATGTCTGCTTGGCAAAAGAAAACATCGGCACAATATCAATTTTCTTCTTTGATATGTTACCTATGTGTATGCCAAATTTCATGTCAATCTTAAGTGGTTTTTTAAAATTTATGGGTTTTGCAATATTTTACCGTCAGCGAACGGACTAATAGAAGAGGATCCGATATAAGGCCGATCTGCATCGATATATTTAATGGATAACAATAATTATTGGATATGTAATTTAGTATGTTAACAATTATAAAAAACAAGGGGTGCATGATCTAATTTTCTTCTGACTATAATCAATTAATAATTAATAAATGACTTTTATCTACTCTATGTCATATTATAATATATAAATTTTTAGTTTGTGAAAACTGTCATTATAGATAGCAGTGCTTTAAAGTAAGCATGAAGTAACAATGTATTTTAAATGGGATTTACTTTTTCTCACTGTTTTTGACACACTTTCATATAATTAAATATTCTTTCTTAACTTTCGCGTTTCATGGTGATGACATCTTCTTTTTCTTCAAGTGCCATCTCCGCGAAGGAGGTCGGCAATCATCATAGCTATTCGGACCTTGGAGACGGCTGCTCTGAAAAGTTCGTTTGATGTACATCCGTACCATTCTCTCAGGTTGCGCAACCACGATATTCTGCGTCTCCCTATGCTTCTTTTTCCTTGAATCTTTCCCTGCATAATGAGTTGGAGCAAGTTGTATCTCTCTCCACGTGTAATATGTCCGAGATATTCCAATTTTCTGGTTTAAATTGTATTTAAGACTTCCATTTCTTTATTCACCTTTCTCAGAACCTCTTTGTTTGTGACGTGTTCTGTCCATGATATTTTTAGAATTCTTCTATATACCCACATCTCGAATGATTCCAGTTTTTTCATTGATGCCGCATTCAAGGTCCAAGCTTCCATTCCGTAAAACAGAGTCGAGAAAACGTAGCACCTAGCCAACCTTATTCTTAGCTCTAACCTTAGATCTCTTGTGCAGAGCACAAGAGAGGTGATGACATAATGAGCAATAAATTACAAAAAAAAAATTTGACAGTTTTGTGGTTTGAAAGAAATTAGAATTTTTATATGTCACAGTTCTAAGAATTGTAGAATAGAAATGAATTCCAGTGACGAAGAGTTACAGTATTTTTATTTGTTTATCGTAGATAAAATATTGTATGAAATTGTGCGTGAAGTACTTTTTGCGAACTTACGCGATGTATAGCACTCACTCCGTTTCATAAATAACTATTTTCATATATTAAAAAAAAATGTTTCGACCCGGGTAGATATTATTCCAGATTTTCAGATTTGGACACAGAGTTGGATTGTTGGGGCATATATGGAGAGCAGGTAGCGCAACAACTATAAACTCAATTTTACAATGGAGACCCGGAGTTAGAAGGAGACGCGGAGGAACTAGAATAAATGGTTACAGGAATTAAAGGAAGATTTATATAGGGCAGGAATTAGAGACTAGCAGAAAAACAAAAGAGGATAGAAAGAAATGGAGAAGCATAGTCAATAGTATCGAGTAGCAGATTGGGAAAAATCTGCTCGAAAAAGATGGATCTAGATAGCTTTTTAGCGGGTAATCCCCACCTGGAGGGTTTAGCCATTTAATTTTTTATTACATATTATTATTGGTACATCAAAAATTAAAAGGACGGTGCCTGTAATAAAATCTAAAATATTAAAATTTTCTATAAGTTCAAATTTATTTATTAACATTTTTGATATAATTTTCATAAATAAATGACTTACTATTAACACTTTTTTAATTAATTCCAATAAATCCATTTTACAGCAATAATAATATATTAGTATTTTTGTTAAAATAAATATCAATCATATTATCATAAATAACACAGGTTTACAAAAAAAACTAAATTTCGGGCAATTTGACGAAATCATATGACAAGGGGGTTTTTGGAGTGGCTGATCACAAATCCGGGGTCTGCTCACCTCTATCGCGTCAGGTAAAGGTCATTTCAAGGTCAAATCAAGATAAATCGACAGTCGCTCTGAAAAAGTATATTAGGGGATTCTTGGGGTCGCTGAAGATGAATCCGGAGTCCGCTGACCTCTATCTCGTCTAGTTCAACGTCATTTTAAGGTCAAATCAACATAAATTGACACAATTGCTCTGAAAGTATAGGGAGTTTTGGGGTCGCTGATCATGAAAACTGCGGTCCGTTGAGCTCTACTACGTCATGTAAAGGTCATTTCAAGTTCAAATTAGGAGGAGTTAACAAAATTGATTTGACCTTGAAATGGCCTTTACCTGACGTGGTTGAGCTCAACGGGCCCCAGTTTTGTGATCAGGGACCCCAAAAACACCCTAATATACTTTTTCACAGCGATTGTGTTGATTTATCTTGATTTGACCTCGAAATGACCTTCAGCTACACGTGATAGAGGTCAGCGCATCCGGGATTCGTTATAAGCGACCCCAAAACCCTCCTAATATACTTTTTCAGAGCGACTGTCGATTTATCTTGATTTGTCCTTGAAATAACCTTTACCTGACGTGATAGAGGTTAGCGAACCCCGGATTCGTAACCAGCGACCCCAAAAACCCCCCTAGTCATATGGTTTCGTCAAATAGTCCGAAATGTATTTTTTGTAAACCTGTATAATCAAAAGAATATCAATATTTTAATTTAAATAGACAACTTTAAAACACAGACAACTGTATTCACAGTAAAAGTTTCAAAAGATCACACATTACGCTCAAAATAGGAGGTAAATCTAGCAGACGAGTCGTTGTGACTTCCAAAATATGACAACACCGCTGGAAGTGACAACGCGCTTTGAACTACCCTATATATGGAAGCCATAACGTATGCTGTACGCTTCGGTATATACGTATATATATACAAAATTTATTTTGGTAAATCCTTTCCCCTCAATAGGTAGACCCATTTTATAAGCCCCCCTTTTACCAAATACACAATTTTTAAAAAATAATTCCTAGTAGAAAAGGTGGAAGTCGGACAGCCTCTTCTGTATACCGGAAGTCACAACTTAACGTGCATCTATATATATATATATATATATATATATATATATATATATATATATATATATATATATATATATATTATTATTAATATATTTGTATGTATTAAGGTTGGTGTTTTATTTCAGTCTGTATTACCAGTATATGTATATAACATAGCAAGACAAGATTAGTATTTAGTATTTTGTATTTCAGGTGGTCGTAACCAGTGTCATTTAGTTCCTGTTGTTCGTTACTTCAAAAATCTCGAGCTGTTCAAATTCTGGGCCCAAAACTTAGTTTTTTCTGTTTCGCTACAGTTACGTAGAGTGAGCTTTCAAATATTGTGCCCCAGAAGTTGAGCTGTCCGAGTTGGCGCCCATTTTCTTCTCTCTTTGTCGTCCCTTTTATCTCGATATCTCTCCAGTGGTCTTACCTAGTTGTATTAAGTTTTTGTATTAACAGGTCTCATTTTCTTATTAGTTACTATCATTTCATTATCAAATTTTTTTTTTCATATCTCCAAAGCCAATATTCGGTGTATTGAAGCTAGCCCGAATACTCACTTGAGATTTAGTGTCTCTCTGCCCTTTTGATTTTTCCCTTCTGAGCTCAGCCCCTCTTCTTTTTGTCTTAAATCTCTTCGCTCCTATTTTCCCCCATATTTCGTCATTCTTCTCTTCAAAATCTCTATACCCAGAGTATAGAGGTTTCAATATGTGACTCAGGAGCAAGCCTACACATGACTGGTGAAAAATTGTTTTCAAAATTAGAATCTCTATCTGAACCTATGTTTGTTAGAATAGCAAACGACAAGCTGATTCCTGCAGAAGGTAAGGGTGTTATTGAGATACAGGCATTTGTAGAAGGTGAGTGGTATGATCGTACTATAAATATTGTCCTATACATTTCTGAACTTAGTCATAGTTTATTTTCAGTGGGAGCTTTGTTAGAATAGCAAACGACAAGCTGATTCCTGCAGAAGGTAAGGGTGTTATTGAGATACAGGCATTTGTAGAAGGTGAGTGGTATGATCGTACTATAAATAATGTCCTATACATTTCTGAACTTAGTCATAGTTTATTTTCAGTGGGAGCTAAACAGATAAAAACTTTACCTATCATTCTCATAAAAACAGGTGTCAATTTCTAGAGCCAAATGGAAACATTTCATGTGTTGGAGTACGTAGAGATAATCTGTGGGTCACGCAATTTAGAGTTAAGCCTATTGCAGAATGTAATTTAGCTTGCAAAACATCAATAAAGTTATGACCTGATCGCCTAGGGCATATCAATTTCACTACAATTAAGAAAACTGCTAATTTCTTAGACAATATGAGAGTTGACGACAAAGAAGAATTTTTCTGTGAGACATGCCAGTATGGGAAGCAGTCAAGAAAATCCCATAAAAGTCTTACAAGAAGCAGATCAGACAAACCAGGTGAAATGATTGACACAGATATATGCGGGCCAGTAAACATTTCTTCTCCAAGTGGATTAAACTATGTTGTTTTATTTAAAGATGATTGTAGCGGTTACTGCAGTGTTTATTTTCTAAAGCACAAGTCAGATGTTCTCAACAAGTTTAAAGATTTTAAAATGCTGATTGAAAATCAAACTGGCAATAAGATTAATAAGGTTTTAAGAAGCGACCAAGGTAAAGGAGAATATATCAATAGTGACTTTCAGGATATATATATATATATATATATATATATATATATATATATATATATATATATATATATATATATATATATATATAATCAAGCAGTGATTCTTGAGGATGCAGTCTATTTTGGCCCACAAGACAAAGAAACCTCTTTGACTTACTGTCAAGCTTTCGAATTTATTTTAATTCTTTTTCAAGACATCTGTTGACAAAAATATACAAATATAAAAATTATGTAGGTACTTACAATATTCTTAATTACTTACTAGTCATGAGATTACATTGAAAAAATTTGAAACTTTACCAAAAGGACAATTATGCACATAGGTATGAAAAATTATTTTAAAAACTTCAGTTATGTTGTCATGTTTGAAATATGTCATGAAATATGTAAAGTGTATACATTTTATATAGGAGGAAAGTAAAACTAGTAACAACATATTTTTTATTTTTTATTAGATTTTATTAGATTGATCTATGAAAAATAAATTAATAACATCAAACCCAATTAGTCCAGTCATTTTTTAAAGCATGTATATAAATTTTAATGTTGGATTATATGATAGAAAATCAGATTATGATGTTGTACTAATTTTTTTGTTGTTGATATGCTAATATGTAACAATAAATGTTACTTAATTTGTCTATATCTGATTTTCTATTTATACATTTTTTATTTTTCTGTATATGTGTCATTTCTATAAATAACCTTTTCTGTTCATTTTTTACCCTCTGTAGGATTGACGCTTGTGAAAAATTAAATGTATGATTTAAATTAATTGAGTGGTCGGCTAACGCACAAGCTTGTGATTTATTTGTGTTAATATCACTTCTGTGAGATATTATTCTACTGTGCAATGTACGAGAAGTTTCTCCTATATAAACTTTATCACAGTCTGAGCAAGGAATTTGATAAACAACTTTTGAACTTTCTTTGGTCGTTAGAGGATCCTTAGTTTTAGTGTATAAATTTGCTATAGTTTTAACATTTCTAGTAGCAATTTGTATGTTTTCTAATCCTTTAAATAATTTTAGAAGTTTTGGTGTTAAGAATGGAATATAAGGTAAAGATCCAAATGTTTGTGATGTTGCTGGTACTAAGGTGTCAACTGGAGGGTTATTGTTTTGGCTATTGTTTATTTCTTGGCTTGCCGTGATGGAAGGTGGAGAGGTTGCAGTACTAAAAATTAATTTATTAAGTAGGCCTACCGGATAAGAGTTTTCCATTAATATGGTTTTTAGTCTCTTCAAACTCTGTTCTCTATATGTTGGATGAGATATTTTTATTACTCTACTTTTTAGTCCCAAAATTAAGTTTATTTTCATTCTTGTAGGATGTTCTGAATAATAATTTATGAATCTATTGCTAGAAATCGGTTTTCGATACCATTCTGTTTTGAGACTATTATCTTCAGTGCGATGGACTATCATATCCAGAAAAGGGAGACTGTTATTTTGTTCTCTTTCAGCAGTGAACTGTAATTGGTTACATTGGTTGTTAAAAATATTTAAAACCTCATTCATTTTGTCATTAGGTACTGCTAGGATTAAATCATCTACAAAACGTTTAACAAACGGAATATGAAAAGGTATTATTTTTAAACAATCTTCAATAAGATCGTCAAGAGCGTAGTTGCAGATGATTGGCGATAATGAGCTTCCCATATGAGTGCCTGATGTTTGTTTGTAATAACTATTATTAAATTTGCATATGTTGGTAACAAAGATGAAATGTAATATTTCTTTTAGTGTATTTAAATTTAATGTACAATGTGATTGGATCTCATTCCAGTGTTTTTCTATGCTGTTTAGAATTAAATATGACGGGATATTGGTAAATAGAGATACCACATCAAAACTTACTAAAATGTATGTATCTGGGATTTTTTTATTATTTATGAAATTACTAAAAACAAAAGAATCTCTAATTACTATGTTGTTGTTAAAATTGTATGCATCTGTTAAAATAGTTGTAATAAAATTTGCTAATTTACTGTTGGGAGAACCTATTGAAGAGATTATTGGTCTCATTGAAAGAGTGGGTTTATGTACTTTAGGCAATGCATAGAATCGTGGAGTTACTGAATTGTAAATTTTCAATGATTTTGATACACTATCAGAGATGAGGTCATTATTTGCTAATTTTGATACAAGTTTATTCGATTTTTGTTGTAATGTGCATGTCGGATCGTTTGTGAGTTGTTTGTAATATTTGACATCGTTTAGTAATGATTGACTTTTATTTATATAATCGTCCTTGTACATTGCAACAGTTATGTTACCTTTATCACTACGGAGAATATATAATTCTGGATTCTCAATTAAAAATCTTTTTGCCTCACAGAATAAGTCGTTAAAGAAATGATTACTATTGTTTGTTTTGTGCAAATAGTTTGTTATAATATTTGTGCTTTGTGACCGAAACATATCTTTCTTGTTAGTATCAAATTTTGCAATTAGTTGTTCTATATCAGACAACAAGTCAGATAATTTGAAATCTCTAAGATTAGGAAAAAGGCAAAATTTTGGTCCTAAGGCTAAAAACTTTTTAATGTTAAATGGAAATTGTATGTTTGTTAGGTTATGAAACCATTTTTCTTGAAATTTAACCTTAGCAAAATTGTCAATTTTTAGTTTTTGGAATTTGTTTATATTTTGACCTTTTATGAGATTATAATGAATTGAAAAAATTTTTTCAATGTAATCTCATGACTAGTAAGTAATTAAGAAAATTGTAAGTACCTACATAATTTTTATATTTGTATATTTTTGTCAACAGATGTCTTGAAAAAGAATTAAAATAAATTCGAAAGCTTGACAGTAAGTCAAATAGTTTTCTTTGTCTTGTGGGCCAAAATAGACTGCATCCTCAAGAAGCACTGCTTGATATTTGAATATACAGCCAAGAATACCATAATCTTTTATTTTACAAATGGGGTTTTTTGAGAACATCCAGATACGGTATGGACTTACTCAGGTTGGATTACTCAAACAATGGGCCAAGTTTAACATCAAATTAGCTACTTTACGAAACAGGCAAATCTTTCTTCTGAAATGTAGAAAACACCACATCTTTCCTAAGCACATAAAAAACAGTATAGTTAATGTAAATAATTTATTACATCATAGAGGAGGTAAAACAGGTAACAAAATACAAAATTTTAATTCTAATATAAAGAAACAAATATTAAATCTTGAAATTAGTTCCACAATATCGGATATAAAGTACTTTGAAAAGCAATTAATGGATATCAGATCTAATTTGGACCAGTCAATACCAAACCATATTATTAATGAATATAACAGACGACAAAAAATAAAATACAACATCCATTATAATCTCATAAAAGGTCAAAATATAAACAAATTCCAAAAACTAAAAATTGACAATTTTGCTAAGGTTAAATTTCAAGAAAAATGGTTTCATAGCCTAACAAACATACAATTTCCATTTAACATTAAAAAGTTTTTAGCCTTAGGACCAAAATTTTGCCTTTTTCCTAATCTTAGAGATTTCAAATTATCTGACTTGTTGTCTGATATAGAACAACTAATTGCAAAATTTGATACTAACAAGAAAGATATGTTTCGGTCACAAAGCACAAATATTATAACAAACTATTTGCACAAAACAAACAATAGTAATCATTTCTTTAACGACTTATTCTGTGAGGCAAAAAGATTTTTAATTGAGAATCCAGAATTATATATTCTCCGTAGTGATAAAGGTAACATAACTGTTGCAATGTACAAGGACGATTATATAAATAAAAGTCAATCATTACTAAACGATGTCAAATATTACAAACAACTCACAAACGATCCGACATGCACATTACAACAAAAATCGAATAAACTTGTATCAAAATTAGCAAATAATGACCTCATCTCTGATAGTGTATCAAAATCATTGAAAATTTACAATTCAGTAACTCCACGATTCTATGCATTGCCTAAAGTACATAAACCCACTCTTTCAATGAGACCAATAATCTCTTCAATAGATTCTCCCAACAGTAAATTAGCAAATTTTATTACAACTATTTTAACAGATGCATACAATTTTAACAACAACATAGTAATTAGAGATTCTTTTGTTTTTAGTAATTTCATAAATAATAAAAAAATCCCAGATACATACATTTTAGTAAGTTTTGATGTGGTATCTCTATTTACCAATATCCCATCATATTTAATTCTAAACAGCATAGAAAAACACTGGAATGAGATCCAATCACATTGTACATTAAATTTAAATACACTAAAAGAAATATTACATTTCATCTTTGATACCAACATCTGCAAATTTAATAATAGTTATTATAAACAAACATCAGGCACTCATATGGGAAGCTCATTATCGCCAATCATCTGCAACTACGCTCTTGACGATCTTATTGAAGATTGTTTAAAAATAATACCTTTTCATATTCCGTTTGTTAAACGTTTTGTAGATGATTTAATCCTAGCAGTACCTAATGACAAAATGAATGAGGTTTTAAATATTTTTAACAACCAATGTAACCAATTACAGTTCACTGCTGAAAGAGAACAAAATAACAGTCTCCCTTTTCTGGATATGATAGTCCATCGCACTGAAGATAATAGTCTCAAAACAGAATGGTATCGAAAACCGATTTCTAGCAATAGATTCATAAATTATTATTCAGAACATCCTACAAGAATGAAAATAAACTTAATTTTGGGACTAAAAAGTAGAGTAATAAAAATATCTCATCCAACATATAGAGAACAGAGTTTGAAGAGACTAAAAACCATATTAATGGAAAACTCTTATCCGGTAGGCCTACTTAATAAATTAATTTTTAGTACTGCAACCTCTCCACCTTCCATCACGGCAAGCCAAGAAATAAATAATAGCCAAAACAATAACCCTCCAGTTGACACCTTAGTACCAGCAACATCACAAACATTTGGATCTTCACCTTATATTCCATTCTTAACACCAAAACTTCTAAAATTATTTAAAGGATTAGAAAACATACAAATTGCTACTAGAAATGTTAAAACTATAGCAAATTTATACACTAAAACTAAGGATCCTCTAACGACCAAAGAAAGTTCAAAAGTTGTTTATCAAATTCCTTGCTCAGACTGTGATAAAGTTTATATAGGAGAAACTTCTCGTACATTGCACAGTAGAATAATATCTCACAGAAGTGATATTAACACAAATAAATCACAAGCTTGTGCGTTAGCCGACCACTCAATTAATTTAAATCATACATTTAATTTTTCACAAGCGTCAATCCTACAGAGGGTAAAAAATGAACAGAAAAGGTTATTTATAGAAATGACACATATACAGAAAAATAAAAAATGTATAAATAGAAAATCAGATATAGACAAATTAAGTAACATTTATTGTTACATATTAGCATATCAACAACAAAAAAATTAGTACAACATCATAATCTGATTTTCTATCATATAATCCAACATTAAAATTTATATACATGCTTTAAAAAATGACTGGACTAATTGGGTTTGATGTTATTAATTTATTTTTCATAGATCAATCTAATAAAATCTAATAAAAAATAAAAAATATGTTGTTACTAGTTTTACTTTCCTCCTATATAAAGTGTATACACTTTACATATTTCATGACATATTTCAAACATGACAACATAACTGAAGTTTTTAAAATAATTTTTCATACCTATGTGCATAATTGTCCTTTTGGTAAAGTTTCAAATTTTTTCAATGTAATCTCATGACTAGTAAGTAATTAAGAAAATTGTAAGTACCTACATAATTTTTATATTTGTATATTTTTGTCAACAGATGTCTTGAAAAAGAATTAAAATAAATTCGAAAGCTTGACAGTAAGTCAAAGAGTTTTCTTTGTCTTGTGGGCCAAAATAGACTGCATCCTCAAGAATCACTGCTTGATATTTGAATATACAGTCAAGAATACCATAATCTTATATATATATATATATATATATATATATATATATATATATATATATATATTGTTATATTTCTATTTGATATGAAAATTAAATTTTGATAATTATAAACAGAATTCAATTTAATATAAAATATTTTCAATTTTCTCAACCACGGGCATATAAATTTAGAACAACCTGTATACAACAAATTGTTATATTTAATTTTAAGAAGTGATTAGAAAAAGCTTACGGAACTCGGGACAATGCGGTTAGAAAAAACAAAGTGAATGGCGCGTACCATTATCGTTGTTCGCGGAAGGTTCGATCATTAGCCTATGCTAAATAAAACTCAAGTGAAATCGATAATAGGTCATTATCGTTGTTCGCGGAAGGTTCGATCATTAGCCGATGCTAAATAAGACTTAGTGGAAATAGAGAATAGGTCATTAAATTTTGTAAATAGTAGAAAGTAATTTTAGAATGGGAATTAACTATTTTCTTTGAAATCCATTAAGCATATTTAGAAAGATTAAAAATTGGTTTTGAGGAAGACTGCGAATGAGAGTTGGTGGTGGAAGTTTGATTTGTGAATCTGGAAGGGATATTTAGAAAGTAGGGGAATGAATGACAAATAGAGAGGGGAATGTTTTGAGCTGTCGAGAAGTGAAGTCCAGTAGTAGACGGTAGTGTACGGAGAGTGAAAAAGCCGGTGTAGTTCCGTGAGTGTGGAGTATCTATCGTGGAACGAGAGGTAGGCCAGGTTGAGAGTAAAAGAACCTCCTTGAGCCAAGAGTTCCCGGTAGCTGATTGCAGTTTCGAAAAAGGTAGAATACAGCATCACGACAGAAGCAGGTACGAGAGCTATACGAGCTAGTTTTCAAAGGAGAACATTACTGAAAGCCAGGACGAGGTTTTGAACGCAGCCAAGGATAGCAGGAAACGGGTCTTGTGTGAAGACATTCTCAGTTCACCAGAAAAAGGTCAGTCTCATTTGTTTGGACATGAATGTATGGGTTTTTCGTATTAAATACCACATTATAAATTGAAGAACATAATAAATAATATCAGAAAAGCTTCATCAAACTTAAATAGAATTGTTGCTAATAAATCCTAATAGTTAAATGTTAATAAAAACTTTCAATTGGAAACCAAAAGGAAATAAGATTCCCATTTGTAAATGTTATGTTTAAGAATAATAAGATCTAGCAAATATTAAGCAGTGATTGCCATTTAAATAAAATAAACAATATTTTGATTATAATTGTAACCCATATGTGTGTATTATTTTACTCTTTTCTTTCCTATCCCGATTAGGAACCATTGAGAAATACTTAGAAGCCACGAGAGTAAGTAATTAATTTTATAATTCGCCCTGAGATTGAAAACATATTGATATGTGATCTGGTAAATTAATTAGATTATTATTAATGCATTGATTAAATTAAATGACATATAAGAATATTATCTCATATCAATAATCAAGATCACATCAATATATATATATATATATATATATATATATATATACAAACGATGTTAAGTAAGCGAGTACAACTATAAATATAGAAAAGAAAAATCATTGGCAAAAAACTCTGGCAATGCGAATGTGAATACAAAATTAACAATATAAAAAAGATGGACTGCAACTGCAGACTCGTGTTTCTGACTCATTAGTCGTCATCAGTACAGTATAGCCAAGTTAGAAGATGAAGCAGGTTAACTTGGGAAAGGATCACTATATACACACACCGGCAAAATTAGCCGAACACCTTAAAAATGGGACATGTTTGATTTCACGAATTTCCTAAACCAGTGGTCCGATTTGAGTGATTCTTTCAGTATGTTATAGCCTTATTATTTAAGAATATCGTTGTAATAATATTGTTGCTAGACAGCTAAATATCATTTTATACCGGGTGTAACAATAATACTATGTTTTTTCTTAAAGTTTGGAACACCCTGTGGAATATTCTAGCATATATAAAATATTGAAATTAAAACTTGATTATAGCCTTAGGCTTTCTTAACATTTTCTTTTTTGATTCATTTGCTTGTGTTGGAAAATAAAAAAGTTATGGGCTTTAACAACTAGCCATGTTTTTCATCGATAAATCCTCATAGTAGGGGAGGAAAGTATGCTAAATTTGCAGTTACTCGAGCGTTATAGGGACCTATTGTATTGTGAATAGTATATGCTAAAACCAGAAAAAGGTTAAGTTAAATTTTCCATATATTGGGGGACTTTTCATTTTGTAATTTATTTTCCATTTGAAACAATCTTTTTTTTCCGATTATAACGCCATTTATCCATTATTTAAAAAAATGTTGCGAATAAAAGTTGCTTATTTTTACGTCAAGAATCCAAATCATCAATAAAAATTGGGGGCTCCTATTTAAGATTTTAAAGTAACCCCCCACCCCACCTCCGTGGGGGGACGTGTATGGTGCCAGTGCCAATCGATAGATTTTTGAAAAATATTGAATACGTGTATTTTGCAGTTTTACGACCTGATGTTCATTTCGCGAAATATTGTTTTTAAAATTTTTAATTTACCCCCACCCCCCTCCGTGGGGTGACGTGTTTAGTATTATTCGATAGATTTTTGAAAAATATTGAACACGTATTTTTTAGTTTTTCGAACTGACGTTTATTTCGTGAAATATTCGCTTTTTTTGTGAAACTTTGTGACTCATCCATTTTCTTACGCCCCGCTCAAATCGTCAGATTTGAAATATACACTATTTTGCATGTACTTAACTTACCTTATCTTAATCTGATGATTTTGACTTTTTCTAAGAATAGATTTTTTTCTCGGTTTCTCTTAATGAATTCCCCGGTGTTAACAACTAATATATGGTGTAAGTACATTTACAGGGTACAAGGTTTCTCCCCATGTGATGATCTGACGCGCTCGATTAACTGAAAGAATCCCCGCTTGGGCTCCCCTACCATCATTATCTGATTAGTTTAATAAACAAACCTAAAGTAATTCAATAGATGTATTAAATAAATTAATTAATAAAAGATGTAAGCGATGTCACAATGACGACCTCCCGTGGATTTCAGCTGAACTAGCTGAACATTAGATCAAAAAACTGCAAAATACACGTATTCAATATTTTTGAAAAATCTATCGAATGGCACCAAACACGTCCCCCCACGGAGGTGGGATGGGGGATTTAATTTAAAATCTTAAATATGAGCCCCAATTTTTATTGCAGATTTGTATTCTTTACGTAAAAATAAGCAACTTTTATTCGACACATTTTTTCGAATTATGGATCGATCGGGCTATAATCGGAAAAAAAAGATTGTTTCAAATGGAAAATAAATTAAAAAATGAAATGTCCCCCACTATACGGAAAACTTAACATTTTTATGGTTTTAGCACATACTATTCACAATCCAATAGGTCCCCATAACGCTCGAGTAACTGCAAATTTAGCATACTTTCCTCCCCTACTATGAGGATTTATCGATGAAAAACATGGCTAGTTGTAAAAGCCCATAACTTTTTTATTTTTCAACATGAGCAAATGAATCAAAAAAGAAAATGTTAAGAAAACCTAAGGCTATAACTGAGTTTTAATTTCAATATTTTATATATGCTAGAATAGTCCACAGGGTGTTCCAAACTTTAAGAAAAAAACACAGTATTATTGTTACACCCGGTATAAAATGATATTTAGCTGTCTAGCAACAATATTATTACAAAGATATTCTTAAATAATAAGGCTATAACATACTAAAAGAATCACTCGAATCGGACCACTGGTTTAGGAAATTCGTGACATCAAACATGTCCCATTTTTAAGGTGTTCGGCTAATTTTGCCGGTGTGTGTATATATATATATATATATATATATCGATAAAAGGTACGTTGTCGCCTCGCGGTGAAAACTATGACGACCTCGCCTCACCCTTTTGTAGTTCTTTTTTTCAAAAAATATATGCATATATACAATGAGGGGAACTTTCTAATTAAGAATTTCTAAAGAGGGGAAACGATTTTAAATGTTTTTTTTATATATAAATTTACGATTAAATCCAATGCGCTGTCGCCTCACAACTATATATGGCTAAGAATGAAATCCGGTACGTTGTTGCCTCAGACGGCGTTGCCAAAGATTCGAAAATGAATAAAGGATTGAGTGAGTCGAACTTTGGTGCACAGCGAGAGGTAGTATAGGTATTTATTACGGATATAGGTAAAGAAATAGTGGGAATTTGTTCACATGTTCTATTGTTGTTTACATTAAAAATAAAGGATGGTTATTTTTGATATTTTAAATAAGCTTAAGATATGAACATGGTTTGTTTGGATTATATGTTTAAAAATTTTTTATTAGTAGATATTCCAAAGCTAGTATTTTGCAATAAATTAAGCTACGCCAAGTTATTTTGTGTGAATTATTGCTCTTATACAGTAAAATTATAAAGGCTCTTAACGATATAATTTATTATTTGCAGTAAACATATTATCTATCTCACAGAAAAAAGTGTCAACGGTTTATTTAAAAATTTTAATTAAAAATCAGTGAACTAGTATACATAGCTGTAAAAATGTTCCAACAAAACGTATTCTTACAGCAAAGTGTACGAAAATAATCCATAAGGTGGTGAAGGTGGGGTGGTTTTAAGGGCGAAAATGGTTTTCTGAAATTTCTAGCTAAACATTGCATCGTTTAAAAAAATTCAACGCAAAAGCTGTGGGCGATAAAAAAATCTACAATTTGTGTAGTGGTCTTTTCATCCTAATCTCAAAAAATTTTGAGAAAAACTCAAAACTAGGTTTTTAGGTACCTATTTAATTTTTTTTTCTACAAAAATGATTTCATTATGTTTTGTTTTAATGTCAAACCCTTTAATTGAGGCGTTGGTTAGATGTTTATTATATCTAAGAATAAAAAAAAATTATAAAAATAGCAACAAAAAGTAAAAAAAAAATATTTCTATATTTTCACTTAAGCATCATATAAAAAACTTACATGTGCCATACCTACATATTTTATTTTTATAAGATGTTGAATTTTTGATTTTATAATATTGGAATTCATCTTTTTATCTAGATGGATATACGCCATCTTGAATATAATTTGAAAAGTGTTCTCTTAAAAGGTTTGTTTTTTAATATTTCTTCTTCGTGGAGGCACATATGATTCGCATTCGGAATCTTCCCTTGCTTGGTTTTTTGATGCTTTGAGTAGTTTTTTTATTTGGATAGTACTTATCGTCACTGTCCGTTTTAAATTATTTACTTGTTTGAGCCAGAACGTTATCTTTTGCAACCAACGCTTTACTTTTTTTTAACTTTTTGCATACCTGCAATACTTAAAAAAATTAATATTCGTATTTTGAAGATTGCTTTTTTTATTTTCTTCCGCATTTTTCTCAATCGTGGTGAAAATCTAGTTCTTTCCATTACTATTAAAAATTTTGACAATTTTACGGTTTGATAAATGTCAGCAGGTAATTCATAACATTCATCATGCATTTTTTCGTCATGCCCCATAAACTTGACAAATTCTTTAGGTTTAATTTTTGGACATACTTAAAATTTGTGCTAGTGTTGCAATATTTTTGCGTAATTTGTTGCTTGATATAGCTTCAGAGTTTGTTAAAATAATTTTGCTTGTCACTTTACGGATCGAAACATCCCCTTTGTCCCATTTTAGCTTACTGCCTGGAACTGCAAACATATAGTTATTAACGTCGGACGACGTCAGACATGTATTTATGTCTATGTTTTATTAAAGTTTCTATGAAACCTTGCAACATTTTTGGAAGTAAAATAACAACAGCTCAAGAACCTTTACCAGAACACACTGGAATTTTGTGTCCTCTCGTAAGTGCCTTTTCTCCTTCAGTTAAAACATTTTCAAAATCACTGAAATCCGTTTATCTTTCGTTACTAGATTGCTGAATTTTTAAATACTGAACATCACCTATTCGTCTTCTGTTAAAAATAATGGCTAATGCTAGAGCATAGTTAACTAAATTTTTATGTTTCAACATTATTAATATTGCTCTCAAACATCTTCTGACACTTCACACCAATTTTAATACTTTCTTCTCAAAATATTTCAATATCACTTAGTGGTACTAGCTTTGGCAATTTTTGTTCTTGAATATCTTTGTTAGCGAGAGAAGCAATTTCCAAACTCCAACGATTTGTCAGCAACGTTTTCAAATTATGTATTTATAGCCCTTGGCCAATTCCTGTATTTGTCTTTCTGTTGTACACATAAAATCAGCTGATTCTTTTAGTATTAAATGGAGGTGTTCATAGCAGCATAGTTTTAGGTACGTACCCAAGTGCAACGCGATAATACGAGTAGGAGAACTGAAGGTCTTTTTAAAACTATTGTATACATATAAAACTAAAGACTAAGTAGTTTCGTGTTGCAACGAAATTGAAAATGCTTATTAATTTTTGATTTACATGTTTACTCTGATTGGAGTACGAAGGGAACAATTCTCGTTGGAACTTTACCTCGCTGAGCAGATGAGACGTGAATTATAAATTGTAAAATTCCCTCATCTTCCTTAGTCTCAGCATCCGTTATGGCTTGCAAATTTTAGAAGCCTCAAAGGTATAACCAGAGAAGGTTCCCATTGTTTTCAATCTGGTAGGATGTGGAGCAACATTTTTGGTGTTGTTTTATGTGCTATTAGTTTGAAAACTTAGTCTTTTGCTAGCAGTTGCCGCTAGGGCATCCCAGACATTTCGTTCGTTGCAATTCGTGACTGCACGCCGGGGTTTGTCCTAGTTGGGTCAGAGAGAGCAGCATATGTGCCTCCTGATGAGAGACTAATAAGTTTCGAAACCTGTAGAGGCGCTTGCAGCGCTCTCTGATTGGACTAGAATATGATGCGCCTGTAGTTTCGGGTTGCAACGAAATTGAAAATGGTTATTCATTTTTGACATATAAAACTCTTAGAGCACTTGAGATCGTCAAAATTTTTGGGTCTTAAAATATGCTTTAAAGCAATCGTATTATTATTTACCATCGTTCTATACTTAATAATAAATATAGAGAGGGTTCGCATTCTTCCACTACATGCATAGTTTATACCCTCTATCGTATGGTTTTTTAAGTAAGAATTATCAGAATTAACGTAAATGTAAATGCTATACATCTTTCGTTTTGTAGAAGACTCTTGTTCCTTAACATTTAATTTGGGGACAACGTTTTTTGGATCCATTACACATGCTGTAAGGGTTTGCGATTCAGAAACGTAATTATTACTGGAACCACCACGGTTTTTTGCTTGCAAATTCTGTTATGTCGTTTATAATGATACCGTCATTTGCTAATAGTCTAGCTAGAAGGCTTACAAGACATAATCAATAAAGTTACAGAAGTGAGTCAGCGTTATGGACTGAATCCTAATATTAAGGAACCTAAATATATGAGGATCAGGAAAGATAACGCATCAGTTGAAGGGCTAGAAAAAATCGTAAACAAATAAGCACAAACATGCAAATTACCTATAAGGATATTAATCTGGTGAGCAATATCAATGGTAAATAAAATAAATAATAAAATAAGGGTACTTCGATGATATGTATTTCCCGTGTTTTCTTTATATCGCCATCTATCAAGATCTTATTTTCAGTTATTTTGTTCGTTTCATGTCTTGTCAATTTATTTTTGTTAGTTTCTCATTTTATCGTCCTATATTTTTTTGCTTGAAATATTACTGTTGTCATTTCTATTCAAACATTTAAATGTCAGAACACGGGTTTTTCTTTCAGAGCAGAAGTAGTAAACTTCTGATGTTGGATAGTGTTTTGTTGTTTCATTTTTGAGATTTTTGAAACTGTTGCTATTACTGCTCAATGATAAATTCCTATACTAAATTTACTTAGATTGACTCCCGTTTGTATGTCACCCACATAAAGATATTTATTTTGGTTTTACATAGTTTTTTTTATTTGTGTTAATAGTCTGGGCTGATTATCGGAGAATAGGCCATTTTTGGGAAAAGTTATTTACCAGCAATTTTATTGCTGGAATCGAATTATAAGATCCTATATATTATTAATATAGGTATGCAAAGCCCTCAGGTAGTGTGCTACTTTTTTTATAAACAAAATGGCGCCCGAAAATCGTGTTTTTTTCAATTATTGCTCTAGAACTCAGAAGATTTTAATTTTACAACAAAAACACTCAAATAAAAATTCACCGTGATTAAATTCTGCATATAGACGTGTTTTTCCCGATCTGCTCCGACGAAAATTTTCCTCGGAAAATGCGGGTTTTCCCAACAAAATCTTTAATTTTCAAATAAAGTTTTAGATAAGTAATTATTTACCAATAATTAAATAATTTGGTGACTTAAAAGCCTTCTTGGTTTAGATTATAGTTCCAAAAGCTGGTGAAAATTAAACGAATATTTTAGCAATAATTCAATTGTTAATTAATAATTTACGGTCGCAATAATAACCAAAATATTTATGATACACTGATCAAACGTTGAAATCTTATAAAGATGAGATGCCTATTTAACATTTTGTCGACAAAATATAAATTTTTTTATTTTTTTGCATAATCTTTAAATGTTTAAAAAAAAATAGTTATAAACAAATTAACGTTTCTCAGAAAGTTTTTATTATATTATAATTTTAAAAAATAGCTAAAATGCGCATTTCAAATATCTTGAAAATGAATGCTTTAAAACTTTTTTGCAACCATTTGCAAAAAAGTTATGAAATAGCAAATAAACATACGATTACTACGGTGTTAATAATTTTTTTAAATTCTTTCAAAGTGTAGAAGGGAGTTTAAAGTACAAGCTAATTATTTATAAAACAATATCGATTATCAGCTTAATGGTTATATTTTAATTAAAGATTATAAATATATTTTTTTGTAATTTACACGCGCGAAAGTAGAATAATACAGTACCGTAGCTACCCGCCCACATACACAACTCGCGCGAGTTTAAGCGTGTCAGTCGCTTCGAGTGAACATTTTATCTCCGGCTCTGTATCAAGCCTACTTTCGCGCTAAAAATTACAAAAAAAAGTATATTTAATCTTTGATTAAAATATAACCATTGCACTAATTTTTGACATTCTTTGTGAGTAATTAGATTGTACCATAGACTCACTTTTAAGCTTTGAAACAATTAAAACAAATTATAAACAGTGAAGATATCGTATATTTATTTTGCTGTTTCCTAACTTTTTTGCAAATGGTTGGAAAATTTTTTTAAAGCATTCATTTTCAAGACCTATGAAATACGCATTTTAAGTATTTTTTAAAATTAGAATATAATAAACAATTTCTAAGAAATGTTAATTTGTTTATAACAATTTTTTTTAAACATTTAAAGATTATGCAAAAAAATGAAAAATTTATATTTTGTCGACAAAATATTAAATAGGCATCACACCTTTATAATCTTTCTAAGTTTGATCAATGTCTCATGATTATTTTGGTTGTTATTGCGACTGTAAATTGTTAATTAACAATTGAATTGTTGCTAAAATATTCGTTTCGTTTTAACCGGCTTCTGAATTTATAATCTATACCAAGAAAGCTTTTATTTCACCAAGCTATATAATTATTGATAAATAATTACTGGCCCAAAAAAATTATTTGAAAATTCGAGATTTTGTTGGGAAAACCCACATTTTCCGAGGAAAATTTTCGTCGGAGCAAATCGGGAAAAACATGCCTCTATGTAGAATTAAATTGGGGTGAATTTTAATTTGAGTATTTTTGGTGTAAAGTTAAAATCTTCGGAGTTATAGAGCAATAATTGAAAAAAATACGATTTGTCGGCGCCATTTTGTTTATAAAAAAAGTAGCACACTATCTGTGGACTTTGTATATCTATATTAATAATATATAGGATCTTATAATTCGACTAAAGCAATAAAATTGCTGGTAAATAACCTTTCTTTGTACTTTACTAATTAGACCAACGTATTATAACTATTTTTTTTCAAAATTTAAAGATTATGCAAAAAAAAGAAAAATTTATATTTTGTCGATAAAATATTAAACAAGCATCTCATCTGTATAATCTTTATAAGTTTGATCAATGTATCATGATTATTTTGGTTATTATTGCCATCGTAAATTGTTAATTAACAATTGAATTGTTGCTAAAATATTCGTTTAATTTTCACCAGCTTCTGGAATTACAATCTATACCAAGAAATCTTTGATGTCACTAAGTTATTTAATTATTGATTAATAATTACTTACCTAAAACTTTATTTGGAAATTATAGTTTTTGTTAGGGAAACCCGCATTTTCCGAGGAAAATTTTCGTCGGAGCAAATCGTGAAAAACATATCTCTATGCAGAATTTAATTTTGGTGAATTTTTATTTGGGTGTTTTTGTTGTAAAGTTAAAATCTTCGGAGTTATAGAGCAATAATTGAAAAAATACGATTTGTCGGCGCCATTTTGTTTATAAAAAAAGTAGCACACTATCTGCGGACTTTGCATACCTATATTATTAATATATAGGATCTTATAATTCGATTCCAGCAATAAAATTGCTGGTAAATAACTTTTCCATGAATTTTGCTAATTAGCCCAGAGTATAAGCCATTCAGGTTTATTTTAGTGTTTTTCAACTTTCTGTAATTTCGATAGTAGGTATATCAGTGTTTATCCTTTGTCATAACTGTTATTTTTTTTCCTACTGCTGTTACAGAAAAAAATCATTTATGTTCTTACTTTTGTAATAAAATCACATAATATAATGAATTTTTTATTTTTTAGGATTAAATTAATGACTGGTTAGAATTTTCCTATCCTTTCGTCTTCATGATCCTTTGGGGCATAGACTTGTTCAGTTCCATACTATAACAACTACTTAAGTATTACATACGCTCCATGATTACTAATATTCTGTTTGTAATTTTTATTAATTCCTATGCGACCAGCTAACATATTTTTATTCCGGCATGCTCTCTCTCTTATAGAACTTGTTTATACAGGGTGTCCAGAAACTCTACCTACAAACGAAGACAGGTGATTCTTCAGATATTTTCCTAAGACAATTTAACCCAATTCACCTAGTCCGAAAATGTTTCCTAAGGGAGCTAGAGCTCTTGGAAGATGGCATCTAGTAATTAGTTTTTCTTAAATACCTCCAAAACGCTTCTATTTAGAAAAACGAAATTTGGTAAGCCTATTCATCTTCCAGGAATAAATCGATTCCATCGACTGTGAATTTTTAGTACCGGTCATAGGCGTCCATTTTGGGTAGGGCAACGGTTATTTTATAGCATAACTTTTTTGTCTTTAGCGTTTAAGTATTTTTGACTCTGGATTTTTAAATTGTGAGGTATTCTAGAATTAAAAGATACTCTTGCTTTAATTCGGTAGGACACATAGATTTCTAGAAAAATTTATTTGAAAATTTTTTGTTTTTTGAATTTGAAAAGAATTAAAAAAAACGGTGTATTTTACCAACTTGAAGCAAGAGTAACTTTTAGTACCAGAATACCTCATAATTTGATAATCTAGTGTCAAAAATGCTTAAAAATGAAAGACAAAAAGTTATGCGATAAAATAACCGTTGACCTACCCAAAACGGACGCATATGACCGGTACTAAAAATTTGCAATTAATGAAACCGATTCATCTCTGGGATATAAACAAACGTACCAGTTTTCGTTTTCTAAATAGTTTTTTTATTTTTTTTTTAATTCAAGAAACGAAAAATTTTCAAATCGATGTTTCTAGAAAATTGTATATTCTATGGACTTAAAGCAAGAGTACCTATTAGTACTAGAATAATTCACAATTTAATAATCCATAGTCAAAAATGCTTAAAAATTAAATAAAAAAGGTATGGGATAAAATAACCGTTGCCGTACCCAAAACGGGCGCCTATGACCGGTACTGGAAATCCACAATGAATGGAATGGATTTATATCTGGATGATAAATATGCGTAATAATTTTCGTTTTTCTAAATAGAAGCGTTCTGGCGCTATTTAAGAGAAACTAATTACAAGACGCCATCTTCAAAGAACTCTAGCTCCCTTAGGAAGCATTTTCGGACTAAGTGAATTGGGTTAAATTATCTTAAAATTATCTGAGGAATCTCCTTTTTTCGTGTGTCGGTAGAGTTTCTGGACACCCTGTATAAGGGCAACAATTTTAAATCGTAAGCTGTAACTTATATCATAAAGTTTTTAGCTGCCTTGTTACGGTACCGACGGCGCATATTTTTATATTTCACGACCTAATACCCAATGCAAACTGAAAGCGACGTTGCCAAAATCTGAGGCAACAAGGTACCGGTTGTTAAACAAAAAGTAGAATTTATATGCTGAGGCGACAACATACAGCCAGTCACTGCTGCAATGCCGATACTAGCGCCAGTGATATACTGCCGAACTAACGAACCAAAAAATAGTGAAAAGGGGTACGTTGTCACCTCAAAACTATTTTTTGCACATCGACTCATAAGGTGGTTGGGAAGCTGTCCTGAAATTTTCAGCCCAAAACGTTGTCGCCTCACCAAAGTGAGGCGACAACGTCATATATGAGGCGACAACGTCTACCGATTCACCGTTTCTGAGGCGACAAGGTACCCCTTATCAATATATATATATATATATATATATATATATATATATATATATATATATATATATATATATATATATATATATATATATATATATATATATATTGCTTATTTCCTGACCGTGAATTTTTAAATAGTTGGTTTCTAATTCCTGGGTTTGCGGTCTGTTATAAATAAAACACTTGATTTTGCTTAGACGTTTCGGCTGTTTGCCATTTTCAATAAGCACTTTTAATTATTAAACATTACACTGTTAACAAACATATTTTATATACCATACACGTAATATTTTGAAAATTTAAAAAAATGCACATCGTGTTTCTCTAAGATGTTATGAGAGAATGCCAGGCATGGGCATTGGGCATTAGGGTGGTTCGAAAAAAACCCTTTTTCCCATTTCAGATCGCCACAGTGCGCAAAATTTGCCATTGGTAACGATAGGTAAAGATTAGTAAAAGGATAATAATTGGTGCTTTTTTCAGGTCTATTCCAATGGCAACTTTTGCGCACTGTGGCGATCTGAAATGGGAAAAAGGGTTTTTTTCGAACCACCCTAATGCCCAATGCCCATGCCTGGCATTCTCTCATAACATCTTAGAGAAACACGATGTGCATTTTTTTAAATTTTCAAAATATTACGTGTATGGTATATAAAATATGTTTGTTAACAGTGTAATGTTTAATAATTAAAAGTGCTTATTGAAAATGGCAAACAGCCGAAACGTCTAAGCAAAATCAAGTGTTTTATTTATAACAGACCGCAAACCCAGGAATTAAAAACCAACTATTTATATATATATATATATATATATATATATATATATATATATATATATATGGTGGATGTGTGAATTGTTCGTAAGGGGATTTTTCCACATTCTCTATTTCATCTGTTTGATTTCGTACGAGTGGTCGTCAAACCATTAACCTTGGATCTTTTGATCACTGAGTGTGTTTCAAGGATCTACATCTCATGTTTTTATATATATATATATATATATATATATATATATATATATATATATATATATATCCTATTTGACATGAGAAATAAAAGACTGTATTTATATTTAAAATTCAAATTAAAATAAAAATTTTCATATTTCTCAACCACGAGCATATAAATTTTGAACACCCTGTATAAGACAAATTTTTTAAAAATAGTGCTAGTTTTTAAGAAAGTGTTTTCGCAGAATTGTTTACTAGCCCCAGGAACAATGCTTTATAAGTAAGCAATTAGGGTGATGGTTTAAGAAAGTGTTCTTTGAACTGTTTATCAAAACCACGGACATTATATTTTATCAAACAAAGAATAGGTCATTAAGTTTTTCAAGAAATGCAGATAGGTAACTCATTAGCCGAACGGTACATAATAGATAGTTAAAATATACCTGTGTATTAAGATTCTTAAAACATAGATAAAAATATGATTAGTGTAGAAAATAGAATTAGAATAGTCGGAATATTATTTTTTCTTGGAAATCCATAAAGACATGTTTAGAAAAGGAAAGAGTTTGTGGTAAATACGTCATGATTGAAATTTGTTTTTGATTGGCTGGAAAATGAATTCTGGAGGGGAACGATTTGGAAGGATGAGAATGAATGAGGAGAGAGGGTCAGTCTGTTTTGTTGGATCAAAAGGAGAAGTCCAGTTTTGAGTGCAGTGTACAAAAAAAGTAAAACGCCGGTTGGTTTTTTGGAAAAGTGACAAGCGTCATATCGTGGAACGAGTAATAGGCCAAGTCGAGAGATGATATAACTCCTTGAGTCTAAAGTATCCAGTGTTTGTTTTAAGTATTTCAAAAAGTTGGAATACTTGCATCAGGAGAAAGCCGGAACGAGTACTGTACGAGGCATAGTGAGGAGAGGTGAGAACGAGTTTGCAGAGGAGCAGGCACATTATTGGAAAACGTGGACGAGTTTCTTTGGATCGCAACACCAGCCAGGAAGGAAACGTGTTTTGTGTGAAGACATTGTCGACTCATCAGCAAAGGTTAGTTTTATTTTTTGTTGAGACATGAATGTATGGTTTTACGTATTAAATACCACAGTGCATATTGAACTACACATTTCACTATTATAAAATCATCAAACCTCAATCAATTTCGTTACTTATAAATCATTCTAGTGATTTTTTTTATACAATAATACTGATAAAATAATTTTTTTTATATCAAAAAAATTTTGAACAGGTAGAGCATCCTGTATAGCCGAGGTAGAGAGATTCATAATTAATTATTTAAAAACAAATTTGGAGACAAAAAGAAATAAGATTCCTATTTTCATAATTGTTAGATAAAATAAAGATAGAAGAATAATTGAAATTTGCAATATTAAAACATTTATTTCCATTAGATAAATTAAACGACTCTTATAATTTCTAATTGAAATTCATATGTGTATTATTTTATTCTCTTTTATCAATCCCTATTAGGAAGCCATTGAGAAATATTTTGAAGCCACGAAAGTAAGTATTGATAGCATAATTTAGCCCTGAGATTTACAATTTATTTATGTTTGATTTGTTTTGATTAATGAGATAATGAATTGATTAATTAATCAAAGTAGATCACAACAATATATATATATATATATATATATATATATATATATATATATATATATATATATATATATATATATATATGTCTTCATATCAAGGCGAGATCCGTTTGTATCATAAGCTATATAAGATGAGATCCGTTTTGCAAGGCGAGATCCGATTTTGGATCTCACCTTGTATTCACGTGTATATAGTGACATCTCGATGTAACAATGGTTAGGGTACAAGGAAATCGATTTTTGTCTGGACCTCATTTTGCACCCCTTTTGGTGAATTTTATATTGCAGTGGTTCCACTAAATCCGCTGTAGAGGGCAGCTCGCGCGATCCGTTGTGTATATGGTAAATATATATTTTGCAGACAACCCGAGATCCGGTAAATTTGGAAACATCGCAAATGAATTTCACGGTCATCTCTCTCACTCGGCTTATGTCTAGCTTGAATAAGAATGTTTACATTATTTAAGGGCTCTGTCCAGAAAGGCGATTGTCAAATATCTCGAGAACTAGACGGCATATCGAAAAAACTTTGGAATGCTTTTTGAATGGTTTTTCAAAATCTATATACTTATGCAATAGCAGGGTTCTTATTCTGCCTGCGAAACCGGTGGGTGTAGCAACTTTGAATTTTCAACTGAAACACTTTATTTTTAATTAAATAGTTGAAATTTAGAATTAAAAATACACAACTTTTGTTTGAATCGATAATAGCTTCTTTAATCCAGTCGGAAGAGCTTCAAAATCGTCGTTTTGATGATATTTTTAGGGTTTAGGGGTACCTCAGGTAGTTAGCTTAAAACGTAAGAAATAAATTTCAATAGTCAATGTTTATTGATAAACAAAGCTCCAATTCTATTTTACTTCAACTCATTTTAAGGCTATTTCAATAAACTAATCGGTTCTTTTTTCAGTTTTTTGGTAAAACATTGTAACTTATAGATGAAAATTCTTAAAATCGGCTATTTTTCATTTAAATTGTCAATAAATAATTAAATTGAGAAAAAATTGGTCAGATGTACATAAATTTTGTTATTCCGTCCATATAGAAACTAAAACAATTGTTACGTAGTTACACTGAGTGTCATAAAAACCGTGTATTTTTACTCATTTCTTTGAGCTATTTCACGTAATATCGAGATATAAGTTGTACTTTTACATAAGTTATATTAACGTTAAACTGACTTAATTTATAGTTTTATAAGCAACAATTAAGTATAGCGAAATTTATAAAACCTTGTTTAAATTGTTTTACATGCTCTATAATGCGGTTATCTTAAATTTTGTTTTGAATGTTTTTCTTCTTACTGGTAGACAAAAAATGGCAAAATGGGCATTTTTGATATCAAATTGTTGATAAACAACATAGTTACTACTCAAAATATTAAAAAAACTAACCGTCGGTATAACAGGTTGCCTGGAAACCAGATGCAGAACAGTACCATAAATGTTTTAGACTTTTTAGCACTTTCTTTAAGTGAAATTTAAAATCATTTACCACCCATGTACACTCATTACGGAATCTGTTACAAGAATTTCAGCGATTTCAGCCATTTTTTCAAAATGTATTTGGATTTTCTCTAGTAATCCTTCCAAAAGACAATACATAAATGGTGAATACCTTTTACACCAACTTCAAGGAGGGTAATTTATACAGGTACATACCTGGAATTATTATATGTACCGTTCACTCTTGTTAGAGTATAGTTCGATCAAATATGAGCTCTTTTAATCCATTTCACGCGGTAAATTAATCCGCTTTTCCTTTAGGTCTTAGTTCATAGGTTGTGATGTTTTTTTGCCCTCTCTACTATCTTCTTCCACTCTCTCCGGTCCTGAATCTTTTCTCTCCAGTTTGCAATTTCCATCTTTGATATATCGTCTAGCAGTTGATCTTCCCATCTAATTTTTGGTCTTCCTCTTGGTCTATTTTTTACTGGTTTCCAGTTCATTATCTTCCTGATCAGTTCTTCTACCCCTCTTCTTTGTGTGTGCCCAAACCATCTGAGGCTTTGTGCTTTAATGAATTTTACTATATCTTCTCCTTTATTTATATTTATTATTTCATGGTTCATCAGCTTTCAATATTCCCCTGTTTCTGTCTTTACTGGGCCATGTATCCTTATAATTTTTCTCTCAATTATTTTTAACTTTTCTTCGTCTTTTTTCGTAAGGCACATTACTTCTGCTCCATAGGCTATCACTGATCTGATTGCTGCTGTGTATATTTTTGATTTTGTTTTTTTTTTGCTCAGGTTTTTGTCCTTGAGTAGTTGGTGATATTTCCAATATACTCTATTACCTGCTTTAATTCTGTCGTTTATCTCTATACTCCTTCCGTTTTTGCCGTCCACCATCACCCCCAGGTATTTGAAGCAATCTACTCTCTGGAATGTATTTTCACCTATCTTTATTTCTGCTATTCTGTTTACATTGTCTCGTGTGCTTATAAGATTTTTTGTTTTATTCTGATTGGTTATTAGTCCTCTCGTCTTTGCTTCTCTTACCAGGGTTAAAAGTGCCTCTTCTAGTCTTTTTTTATCTCGTGCTACCAGTCCCAGTTCATCTTCATATCCTATGATCTGTGTTGAGCTTTGAATAATTGTCTTTTTCAGCCCTGTGTCCCTAATTACTCCTTCTAGAGCGATATTAAATAGTGTCGTTTGTCGTTGACAGACTGTCTCCTTGTCTTACTTCAAGTTCTAATTTGATGTCATTTGTATCGCCCTCATTTCTTTTAACTTTTGCTGTTGAGTCTTTTATTGTCATTCTAGTTAGTCTTATTAATTTTGCCGGTATCTCCATTTTTTTTATTTCTTTTAATAATTGTTGTCTGTATATGCTGTTGAAGGCCTGTTAGAAGTCGATGAATAGTATGTGTAATTCTATGTCATGTTCATAGCTTTTTTCAATTGTTTGTGCCAGTACGTGTATTGCATCTATTGTTGATCTTCCTTTGATCTATTGTTCTAAAACCCTGTTGATATGGTCTTATAATTTTTTCTGTGGATTGATTTAGTCGGTTTCTTATAATTGTGGTCAATTTCTTATACGTTGTATTTAGTAGCATAATTGGTCTGTAGTTGCAGCACTTAGTTGGATCTCCTTTCTTAAAGATTGGTGCGATGTGTCCGTTTTTCCATTCTATTGGCATGCTTTCGTCCTTCCAAATTGTAACCATTAACTTGTGCATTCGCTTCGTGAGCTCCTCTCCGCCATTGATGATCAGTTCGTTTTTGATTTCATCTGGCCCTGGCGTTTTGTTTAGTTTTAGTTGTTTTAATACCTCCATGAATTCCTAATAAGTACTTCCTCTTCATCTCTGTTATCTCTTATATCCTCATCCTCTGAATATGCCTTATTGTCGTTTTTGTATAGGTCCGTGAAATGTTTTTCCCAATCTTTTTTGTTTATTTTTGTGACAGATTTTTTGGTACTGTGTTGTTGTTTTATCTATTCGAACAATTTCTTGTTGTCTTTATTATTCGTTTCTAATTCTTGCATTTGTTCAGAGATCCATGTGTTCTTCTTTCTTCTATAGAGTTTCAATGCTTCTTGTTTTTCTTTTCTATATTGGTCCAGTTGTTCCTGTTCGGCACTTTGTAGCCATTTGTTTATGTTTTTCCATTCTCCTTCTATTTCTATGTGCTCGTACTGACCCAATTTCTGTTCCAGTTGTTCTGTATATTGTTGCTTTGTTTCTTGCGTTTTCAGATTGGCTATATTCCATTTCCTCCTTTTTCCTTCCTTATGATTATTTGCTTTGATTATTTTCATCTTAAGTTTTGCTATCAACAATATGTGGTCAGTGCCTCCATTTGCCCCTCTATATGACCTTACGTCTTGTACTATTTGTGTCCACTTTTTCGAAATTAGAGTATGATTTATTTGGTTTCCATCCATTCTTCCTGGTATCATCCATGTTATTTTGTTTTCTTTTTTATGTTTATGCCCAGTACTAACTATATATGTATTTGTTGCTGCTGCTAGGTTGCAGATTTCTCCTCCATTATCATTCGTAGTTTCATGAATAGTTTCTTTGCCAGCTACATTACGATTATAGTCCTCCTTTCCGATCTTTGCATTGAAATCACCCAATTTTATTAATATGTCATTCCTCGGAATACTTTCACAGGTTTCTTCCAGGATGTCTTAGAATTCTGTTTTATCTTCTTGGTTTGCTTCTTCGGTGGGTGCATAGCAATTGACTATCGAGATGTGGGCTTGTTTATTTTCTTATGTAAAATATCCTTTCATTAACTGCTTTGAATTGTATCAGCTTTTCCCTCATTTTTTTGTTCACCATAAATGCCGTACCATTCGTTCCCTGTTTGTTTTCTCCCGAATAATACATGCTAAAGTTTTTCTTCTCAATTTTTCCTTCTTTCTTCCATCGTATTTCCTGTACGGCTAGGATTTCTAGTTGGTATTTTTTCATTTCAAGGGCTATTTCTTGCATCTTACCTGCTGCCAGCATGGTTCTAATATTCCAAGAGCCCATTCCATATTCCAGAGAAAAGAACAAAACCCATTAGTTTTGTTCTTTTCTTCTTATTGAGATTCTTTCTTTATTTTGTGTGCGATATTTTGTTTTCGTTAACCGTTTGCATTTCCGAGTCTTTTTTTGGCCATGTCAATATCATATTTCAGCCGCTGTTCTTCGTTTATTAGTTTTTTGAATTTTCTATCAGCTGTTCTCTCTCTTCGTCCCATATCTAGATTTTGTCATTCACTATTAATTTCTTGTAGCCGATTTTCGTTTGCTTACCTTTGCTTCTTTCGTCCTTTGCTATTTTAGTTATTTCCTTTTGTATTTCTTTTTCTTTCGATGTCCAATCGTTGTTTATATAGATACGATCTTTATGCTGTTTTAGTTTACGTTTCTTGTTTAGGATTTCCATTTTATCCGTGAGGGCTTCTGTTTCTATTGCGCATACTCTTTCTCCTATTTTTTTTGCACTTCTTAGTTTTATTTGTATTTGCAACTCTTGGGCTCTGAAATTTTTCATTTCTTCTTTTAATTTCTTATAATCATTTGTTTCTACTTTCAACCCAGTTACGATCAAGCTTTTCTTTTTGCTAAATTTCTCCAGTTGCTCCATTCATTCATGTAGCTGTTTTACTTCTTTTTTTTAGTTTTTGTTTCTCTGCTTTTACACCCATTAACTCTTTATTGGTTTGTTGTTATTCTTTCCTTATTGGTTTTATTTCCTGAAGCATTTCATCGTTTTTATTCATTAGCTCTTTCATTATTGTAATCATAACATTTTCCATGTCTTCCTTGTTTTCGTTGCCTGCTTTGCTTGGTGACCGTTTTTTAATTTTACTTCTATTAAAACAATCATCCAAGTTTTCTCTTTTGCGTTTCGTTTCATCATCGGTTTCACTTCCTGTGACATTTTTTCCATTTTCTAGGAGTGCAGCGCTAAATACCTGGAATACCGATATTAGATTATCAACAATACTTAAAAAATGAAAGTTACCAATTCACCGGTAGTTAATGCGTTATTTAAAAATTACCTGCTCACCAGAGTTGCCAGTTGGTCTGTAATTAGGATGGGGATTAAAATAGATACGAATTCACCGGGACCCGGAAATATGCACACTGCACACCCTGATATTCTAGTTACGTAAGCTCGTCCGATTGGCGCATGACGTTAACAACAGAGTAAAGCATAGTCCCGTCTATGCGTTCGTAATACGAACGCGAATGAAATTTGAGAATAGCACAAATGAATGAATTATGACTAAAAGAAACTAAGTGATTTTTATAGTTTAGAGGAAAATTATTAAACTATTTACTTTTATTTAAATTGATTTTCAGTTATTTGTAAAGTTCCCAGTTTCTTGATTATATTGGTATCCGGAAAATAAAAATATTCATATAATCGATATCTACTAAAATTATTATATTTCGTTAGTTGGCAAAAATTGATTAGTGGCCTACACATTAGTAAATGTAATTTTTACCAAGGGGAAGAAAAGCCCAAAAATAAAACCATAAATTTAATGGATTGATAAAAAAACAAAATTTTTTACTTTTTAAATAATGTATTTCATCAGATTTAAGTAAGAGGCGTGGAAAAGACAAAAATAAGTTTTACAGTTTTCATGCCATGCACTTTATTTAAATTTTGTGCATTTGAAATAGACATACATACAGCAACTATGTAGCAGTTTTCATAATTTTTCTTTTACGCAATGTCAGGTTGTTAAGAGACTTGTTTAATTCTTTAATTCGGAAGTACATCCGAGACCTAAAAAATAACTTGTTCGCTTTGTTAGAACAGTCTACAGTTACACTTTTGGACATAAGGTTTTCTAAATAATTTTTAGTTACCAAAATGGAATCACCATTCATGTGGAAGGAAAAATTGTCTCCAGTTACTTAATATATGACAAGAGAGTGTCTGATGGTTTACATAAACCACACTTACTCAAATGATCAACCCACGTGTACGTTGAAACATCTTCGGATTGAATACTGGAGTCCTTCAATTTATGGCAGATATAACCAGCCAAATTATCCAAACCATCATACTCGAGGTCACTAATGTTTTTTCATTCTAACTCTCATTGAAAACTTGAAAATCCACAACTGTTTCGTTGTTAGAATCCAGCCTTGGATCAATTGTCCAGAAATTGGTAAATCTGGGATATCGTCTGTTTAAACGTTCGAAAATTCGTTCCGTTGTCTCTCCTACCCGTATATAACTTTTATAAAATAAAATAAAGCTTTTTGTTAACACTTTAAAAAAATTGTAATGGGTTTTCCCCGAAAAGAGCTTCATTTTTTGGTACTATGTATCACGTTAAAATATTTGATTTGGAATGTGAAGGATAAGATCGTCTTTTTCATGAGCTACAAATTTACTTTTACTATTATATAGTAATGTTTATTAATTTCACAGTACAAGAATTAAATACATACATTTTAACTTTATATTCTACGTTTTACATTATTACATTCTACTTTTTAATTTTACATGTTAATCCTGAAAAATAAAGAAACATTTACTCACCACCCGTTAAAACCTATTGGTCGAACACGGGGATAGTGTGTGACAATGTTTAGTTATTGAATATAGTATGTGTATACTAAATGCCAAGGTACAAACATTCTATTATCTTACATGTATTTATTTATTTTCTTTTATTTTTTTTATATTATATATAAAGGAACTGGGTAAATTTAACAAACCACTGTATTGCAAACATTCTTTTTTTTATCATTTTTTTTTATTTTTTTTTTAATTTCATTCACTTGTTAAGTCAATCAAATAACTTATGTACAATATTACGATCAAGGTTCAATACATACTTTTTGAATATAGATTTTACCATACTTAATGAATTAAGAGTATTAATATATATCTTGTATATGTTCGGCAAGTGATTAAATACTTTTGGAGCAAGATACATGGCAGATCTCTGTCCTATTGATTTTTTAATATTTCCCAATTGTACGTGTTGGTTGGTTTTAGTGCGAGTCTCGTAGTGATGAGGTAATGTATGCAGGATATGTTTATGGTTGTATGTGTATAATACCAGGGAATACATATAAAGTTGCCTCGTATCCATTACGTTAGTATCACAGAATAATAAATGAGACGGGTATGTCATTTTTTTGTTAATTATTATTTTCAATATTTTTTTTGTAAGATGTCGACTTTCTATAAGTTTTTTGTATACCGCCCCACCCAAGTATTCCATATCTAATTCTAGATTCAACTAGTGCATAATATAATATTTTTAAATATTTTACATCTATTTTAGATTTGAGAAATTTGAACTTTGGAACCAAGGCTCTCAAACACTTTGTTATTTGATCTATTTGGGCATCCCACCTTAAATGAGAGTCGATTTTTACTCCAAGCTATTTTATATTGTTACTTGATTTTATAATTATATTTCCTTTCGTGTTTTTAATTGTTATAGCACTATAAGGAGGTAGTGATACTTTGTAACTGCAAAACGGAACAAAAAAGGTTTTTTCATAATTAATTGTTAAACCTTTATAATTAAACCATTTTATTAGTTTGTGCATATCTACTTTAATTTTATCCCTTAAATGTTCCCAACTGTCTGCGCTATATAAAATTGCAGTGTCATCGGCAAAACTGATTATCTTTCCCTCAGTATTAAGGTTATATAAATCGTTAACGTGGATATTGAATAATAGTGGCCCTAATACTGTACCTTGAGGCACCCCGCATCTTACGTGAAGTTTGTTACTATTGATATTATTTATCCTAACAATTTGTTGTCTATTGTCCAAGTAAGATTTCAGTAGATTATAAGCAGTGCCGCGTATTACACTATTTTCTAGTGCCTCTAGTAGTTTTGGATGGCTCATTACAGTATCGAAAGCTTTTGCGAGATCTAGAAACACACAAGCAGTAGGTTGGCTATTGTCAATTCGATTATATATTTCATTGGTGAGTTCTATAATTGCGTCGTTTGTTGAAAAACCTTCACGGAATCCAAACTGAGAAGACGATAATATGTTGAGTTTATCAAGAAAAGATGTTAATCTGATTTTAAGACATTTTTCAAAGATTTTTGTTTAAGTAGTAATTAATGAAATTGGTCTGTAGTTTGACAAACTTAGTTTATCTCCTTTCTTGTGTATAGGAATTACTACCGTTTCTTTAAATTTGTCTGGGCATTCACCAGTTTTAAATATTAAATTTATTAGATCCATCAACGGTTTGGTGATTTGTTTATCTATAGTTCTTATTGTTTCTGTTACTGGTTCTATAGACTAATACCATTTTTTCGTTATTTTTATATGCTATATTTTTTCCAAGAATATTTTTTCGATATAATACTTACTTTTTGAGTATTTGCGAAAAACCGCCGAAAAACGTGTTTTTTTTTGTTGAAAAGTAAATATTTTTAGTCGCAAGTGACTCTAGTACCTACTACTAAATTAACCTAGTACCTAAGTTAAAAAAACTCTATAGAACAAAAGTTGCTTAAACTTAGTCAGATCTGTTTCCGGACTTATTTTAAACGTATATTTTTTCACCCTCCAAGTAAAAGCAATCAACGGCACAAATTCAACTTTGAAGTGGGGGATGGGTAGAATCTAAATTCAAATTTTCATGCAATTAGGAGTTGACCCTGAAAATTATGTGTGTTTCTTTTATCTTTTAAATCATTTTACTTAAAATCATTTTTTAACTATCAAATAATAATTACATATTGAGTTATTTTATTTTTTAAACTTTAATAATATTTATAAAAAATTTTACTTTCTTGTAATGTATTTTTAAAACAAGCAATCATTTAAATAATTATTTTGTAACAATTTGTATTATTTAAGAATATAATAATTACATTTTGGTTTCATAGTAAGTGTTTTTTAAGAATATTAATGTATAATTTTAAAATATTGTATTGCAAATAATTATCATTATTAAATGGTTATTATTTGTCAAGTATTCTGTTTCTTTTTTCACACCCTTATGTTTGTAATAAAACTAAGGGACTTTCTGAAAGGTCAATCGTAGACTTTAAAGACACAAAAGAAGCGATACTTAAAAGTTACGCCCATTATATATCTTTATATCGTGGGAAATATACAATACAACACGAGCTCCAACCGCTCGACTAATACTCTTTAGAGCTGGCATCAGTGTGTGATCTCGCGTTGAACGGTAAATATCTAAAATTTCGTATATAAGTCCTCCCCTTTACTTTTCAGCGACGGATCTCGTTTCGCTGTAAATTTATCAGAAAAATTTAAGTACAAAAATCTTTTCCCCTCTAAGTGTGCCATGATTAATATGTTAATTATAAAGATACTTATGAACAATATACTCCAATAATTAATTTCCTATTGGTGGATCTCGGGTTGTCCTCGATTTAGTCGGATCTCGCCTTGATATGAAGACGTATATATATATATATATATATATATATGTATATATATATATATTTATATATAATGATGTTGAATAATCGAGTACAAATATAAAAATAAATAAGCAAAATTATTGGCTAATACTCGTAAAGTGAATGTGAATTTAGTTGGAAATATATAAAATGATGAAGGGTCATCATTCCATACATTTCTGTGCAACTATATACACCGGTGTTTCGGCCTATTTGGGCCTCATCAGTATAGTGTAGCAAGTTAAAAAAGTTGTATGTTAACTTGTAAAAGGATTACTACAGGAACAAGGTTACCATTTTTGGTCATATTGTTAGAAGACCCGCATATCGCAAGGCTAAACACTGCCAAGGAGGTAAGGCTACCTGAGGAAATGGAAAGCCATAACATTATTAAATAAAATGATGTTGAATAATCGAGTACAAATATAAAAATAAATAAGCAAAATTATTGGCTAATACTCGTAAAGTGAATGTGAATTTAGTTGGAAATATATAAAATGATGAAGGGTCATCATTCCATACATTTCTGTGCAACTATATACACCGGTGTTTCGGCCTATTTGGGCCCCACCGAAACACCGGTGTATATAGGGTGAGGCAGATAATTGGCCTATTAGAAATATCTCGAGAACTAAAGGTAAGAGAATCATGAAAATTGGAATACAGGGGTTTTGAGGTATGAACTATTTAATGAAAATATTTTCATCTCTTTGCAACTTCCGGTTATACCGGAAGTTGCTTATAAGTTCGTTTTTTTTATTTTTACATTTTTGGGTTCTCCTCAATATCTTCTTTCTTAAAATATGAGGTTTTGTAATATTATACAGGGTATTTTAAGAGATATTTGCGTTTTTTTATTAATTTCGTAGCAACATTCACATCCTGTAGAATTGTAATAGTTTGGCATTAAAAACTCTGCTTACGTTCAAGTGATTTTTAACACAGTCTACTATTGTCAAGAATCATTAGTATAGCTAGTTTTGAAATTTTAGTGTACAGGGTTGGTCGAAACTCGGAATGAATATTTTCTGAAGTTTTCTTAAATGGAACACTCTGTATTTTAGTATTGTAATGAAATGATATTTCATGGTACTTTTTTATTTTATAAGTATTCCCTATACCTAACTGCTTTAATTTGTGAGTTATTGGTGATTCAAGCTAAACATTAATTGCAACAAAAAATACGTAAAATGTTATTAGGTTGGCCGTGAAAATATTCAATCACAAATAATTTTTCAGAAATAAATACATATTAATCCAGACCGATCCTTAAAATTACCAATAATGGTTTAGCTATCAAAATACCTACGTAGTTAAGATTGTTGGTGCGATTAACAATTAAGCACAAATTGAAGCAGTTAGGTATAGGGAATGCTTAAGAAATAAAAAAGTACCACAAAATATCATTTCATTACAATACTAAAATACAGAGTGTTTCATTTAAGAAAACTAAGAAAATATTCATTCCGAGTTTCGACCAACCCTGTATACTAAAATTTCAAAATTAGCTATACTAATGATTCTTAACAATAGTAGACTATATCAAAAATCACTTGAAAGTAAGCAGAGTTTTTAATGTGAAACTATTACAATTCTACAGGGTGTGAATGTTGCTACGAATTAATAAAAAAACGTAAATATCTTTTAAAATACCCTGTATAATATTACAAAACCTCATATTTTAAGAAAGAAGATATTGAGGAGAATCCAAAAATGTAAAAATATACAGGGTGTTCCATTTAAAAAAACGAAGTTATTATATAATTCCGGTATAACCGGAAGTTGCAAAGAGATGAAAATATTTTCATTTAATAGATCATCCTTCAAAACCCCTTTATTCCAATTTTCATGATTCTGTTGCCTTTAGTTCTCGAGATATTTCTAATAGGCCAGTTATCTGCCTCACCCTGTACAGTTGCACAGAAATGTATGGAATGATGAACCTTCATCATTTTATATATTTCCAACTAAAATTATTTTCGATTATACAGAGTCAGAACGAAGGTACGAACCAAAGTTGTGTTTTTTTAATGGAACACCCTATATATTAAATAATTTTTAAATATATTTTTTTTAAATATTAAGAATTTATATAAGGTTTTATAGGCCTAAAGTTAACAATTTTCGAAATATGTAGACTTTTATTGAGAAAAATGGTAATATTCAAAGGGCTGTGAGTTAGGCTTTCAAGGTAATAAAAATTTAAATGACATGTCAAAGTTTTTTTAGTATACTGTTATTTTTAAATAAATTAACATATTTGACATATAGCCATAAAATATAGCCATATAGACACCCTGTATATTAGTATTGCCTTTTGTAGTAAATATTACAATTTTTCTTTTGGTATAAGGTCGTATGTACGTAGCATGTTTCGTTTTGAAGATATTTAAAAAAAACTATAGATTTTACGTTTTTGCGGATTTTTATTAAAAATTTTTTTTGCAAAAAAAAATAATTATAATCTGGTTTTAGAAACATACAATAAAATATCGAATATGAAAAAAAAATAGTAGGTATATTAAGTATGGAGAACGGTAAGGGTTTTACACCGATCGAAGACAATTGTTTGGAGGAGGAGCGGAGCGACGACTCCAATTATTGTCTGAGATCGGTTACCCTTAACGTTCGACATGCTTATAACGTTTTTTGCACGATTGATACCATTATAAATTATAAAATTAAACATTTTCGTCATATTGACTAGTTTCATTCATTTTATCAAGATAGATACTTTGGTTGTTAGGTAGTAACTAGGGTGCATAACAACAATGGAGATTTGAGTTTTTATTTAGTTGTCAATAATTTTAAGTACAATTTTGATTATTATAAATTAAAATATGAGCGAAAGTGAATTTGAAGAAATTGAACGGGCTTGGGAAGAAGGGTGTTCCGCAATTATTCTCGAAAATCCAAAATCCGTTATCAAAATACCTACCAAAGTTTTAAAAAATGGTGCTAAGGCAAGAATTTAAGAATCGAAGAAAAGACTCTATTGGCATATTTCGTTCAAAGACATATGCAGTTGAAAGCTTCTGGAAGCCTCTGGGCAGAATATTCAATGATTAAATCCACCGTTTTTCTTTATGATGGCATTGATATTTCCAAGTTTTCAACTTTGATCGCGTATTTGAAGAGAAAAAATGTTGGCTATAGGCCTAAGAAGTTTCAATGTTAATAAATAATTCGTTAGTTTTCTTTATTCTTTCAAAAAATAAATTAAAATTAAGAGATTTTTTAACTCGACGGTAAGTGAATTACTTGCCGTCGAGTTGGAGTACTTACCGTCGAGTTGGATTACTTACCGTCGAGTTGCTAGTAAATGTCACCTACTGACGTAAAATCTGTCACGGTAAACACTCAAAAATGATCAATCGTGCAAAAACGTAATTAAAGATTAAAATAAATCGTATACTAGTACAATTCAATTGATTTAATAACTTAAAATTATTTTAGAAAAAATATTTTACCATACTAATGAATGCATAAATTAGTTACTAAATTAAATAAACAAATTTGATATTTACCCTAGTAATTTTTCTACCACAGCAACTTTCCTGTACCAAATTAATTGTTAGTTATATTGTATTTACGAGTAAGATCAGTTAAACTTTTAATAATTTACCTTTTAAATTTACTTACATCTTGAGAACATAATAATTATAAAGTATGCTTTGAAACAAATGAATGTTAAATGTATCAGCCAAATTATTTATTAATATAAATAGTATTAAATGGTGTCACAATAGCTGGTAATACTTTTGTAGTTGAAATTTTTGTAACAATTTTTTATATTTTAAATTTTAATTTTTCAACCGAACAATTGGTGGATATGACATTTGTTTTGGGCGAAACCATTAGAAATTATTACCAGCTTTTGTGACACGACTACATAGATACTATTTACTTCATAATATACTTCTATAAGCACATCAAAGAAACATGAAACGTAAAGCACGTTTCATGGAAATAAAACACTGCTAAATAAATAAACGTCCGGCCATTTATGAAACTCTCCGAAAATAAAAATGTTTTATGAGCATGAATCACACTTGTTTCATTGGTAGGCGGACTTCAAGATTTGTTTAGCCGTGTTTTATTTTCATGAAACGTGTTTTACGTTTCATGTTTCATGTTTTACGTTTTATGTTTCGTTGGTGTGCGGCTTGCCTAACGTTCATTTGTTTCAAAGCATACTTTATACGTTCTCAAGATGTAGGTAAATTAAAAAGTTATTAACTGATCTTACTCATAAATACAATTTAACTAACAAAATTGGGTACAATAAAGTTACTAGGGTAGAAGAGTTTCTAGGGTAGATTTTAAAATTGGTTGTTTAATTTAATAATTAATTTATCCATATTAATTACTTATTAGTATGGTAAAATATTGTTTGTAATATAATTTTAAAGTTATTAAATTCAATTAAGTTGCACTTGCATACGTTTTATTTTAATCTTTAATTACGTTTTTATTTTCATCTTTGATATTTTAGTGTATGTTTCTAAAATCAGATTATAATGTTTTTTTGCAAAAAAATTTAATGAAAATTATCGCGGATATAAAATATCCGCGAAACGTAAAATATATAGTTCTTTTTTAAATATTTACAAAACCACACATGCTATGTACAGCTGGTTCCTAAAAAAACTGATACGACTCTTAGTAAGATTTGATCATTTTGAGCAGTGTATGATTGGTCTGACATTATATTATATTTATTATGACAGACAAATAATAAAATAAACAAACAAACTGCCATTTTATGAGGTTGAAGTTATCTGACCAATTTTAAGATTTGGCAGTAACAATGACAGTATGTAAATAATAAGTATTTATCCTTCAAAATATAATTAATTAAATATAATTAAACTCATATTCATTATATCACACCTCATCAAAAACTTTTTACAAGAACGTAGTCAGCGATTTTGATATGGCTTAGAGCCAGACTACATCAAGATCGCCTATAAATTGTGCTGGTAATTGCCTTGCAGCGAGACCAAAAATAAAAAGAAGAAGAAGAAGAAAGTACACTGCTCAATTTTCTACAAAATACGCTTTAAGAGTCGTATCAGTTTTTTTGGAACCAGCTGTACATACAACCTTATACCAAAAGAAAGGTTGTCATATTTACTACAAAATGCAATATTAATACACAGGGTGTTCCATTTAAAAAAAATGAGAACATTTTGTATTTGCAAATAGTGATCACACTGTATATTTTATGGCTATAAGTAAAAGATATTAAATTATTTGATGAAATGACACTCATCATTCTCTTTGCCTTATCCCTATGCGGGGTCAGCTTCCCTAACTGCATTTCTCCACACAATTCTATCCTGGGTCATATCAATATTAATCCCCTTTACCAACATGTCCTGCCTAATCGTCTCCCCCCACGTCTTCTTTGGTCTTCCTCTCCTACTCCTTCCAGGAATCTGCACTTCAGCTACTCTTCGTATTGGATGATTAACGTCTCGACGTTGAACATGACCAAACCATCTCAACCTATGCTCTCTCATTTTGGCATCAATTGGTGCCACACCTAGACTTCCCCTAATATACTCATTTTTAATTTTATCCTTTCATTTTGTACTCATTTTAATTTTAATTTTGTTTTAATTTAATGTTAATTTCATCAAAATTTTAATTTTGTCACTCCACTCATTCATCTAAGCATTCTCATCTCCGCCACATGCATTCGTTGTCCTCTGTCTTTTTCACTGCCCAACATTCAGTTCCGTACATCATAGCCGGTCTTATGGCTGTTTTATAGAATTTTCCTTTCAGCTTTATTGGAACTGTTCTGTCACCCAACAAACCACTCGCTTCCTTCCACTTCATCCATCCAGCCCTAATTCTACTGCATGCATTCTCCATCTATTTCTCCATTACTCTGTAATACCGATCCCAGGTACTTAAAACTATTGCTTTTTACAATCAGTTCACCATTCAAAGATACCATTTTATTTGTAGTAACTCCATCTTTAAATGAACATTCCAAATACTCTTTGTCCTACTAAGTTTTAAACCTTTTTCCTCCAGAGCTCGTGTCCACTGTTCCAGTTTTTGTTCTAAGTCTATTGCACTATTTTCTACTAACACGACATCATCAGCATACATTAATTTCATTTGATGAAATGACACTATATTATAAAAACTTTGACCTACCACCTAAATTTGTGTGGTGTGGTGTGGTGTGGTGTGGTTGTGGTGTGGTGTGGTGTGGTGTGGTGTGGTGTGGTGTGGTGTGGTGTGGTGTGGTGTGGTGTGGTGTGGTGTGGTGTGGTGTGGTGTGGTGTGGTGTGGTGTGGTGTGGTGTGGTGTGGTGTGGTGTGGTGTGTGTGTGTGTGTGTGTGTGTGTGTGTGTGTGTGTGTGTGTGTGTGGTGTGGTGTGGTGTGGTGTGGTGTGGTGTGGTGTGGTGTGGTGTGGTGTGGTGTGGTGTGTGTGTGTGTGTGTGTGTGTTTAAAAACATAATATATTATACTTACATGCTCCAAGGATTCCTGCGCCAATTGAAAAATAAACTAATTCGCCACTAAACAATAATTTCATTAGGTAATATGACATAGGAACTAAAGTAATCAATATCCAGAAGATGAAATTGAATATAGAATGCAGCCTTGGCTTTACTACAAACGAATCCACACGAGCTACTCCTGATGTTTCAAAGAAATCACCTGTGTTGATAAAGCTCTCCTTTATTTTGTCCTAAAATAAGTAAAATAATTTATTAAAAAATTTAATATACAGTTCAACTCAATATGTTTCATGAAAGTAACATTTTCATCTACACCTATATAATTATTTTATTTACAATTTATTTTGTTATTTATTATATTACTAGCTGACACGGCAGACTTCGTACTGCCTCAATAGATAAAAACAGCTAGTTCGCGTCCGTAGTAGAATACTACACGTGCACCCTGGGTAATGCTAAATAAACTAGCACATACTGGCAGTCAGACAATCCGTAGGATCTCCTGACCAAACAACACTTCCAACGAAAGATTATAAACAAAATAAACGGTCCTTGTGAGGACCGCACAACCAGACCAATCGGACGTATAGTTCGAATTTGCCATATAAACATAGAAGGCATAAGCTATTCTAAAAGCCAGTTTCTATCAAAACTATTAAAAGATGACAACATTGACTGAGTTGCTATACAGGAAACCCACTGCAAAACAGAGAAGCAACTACAAAAAAGGGGCAAAATACCGGGCTATGAACTATTAGGCGCAACTTACCACCGAACATACGGCACAGCCACATATGTCAAAGAAGATATTGAAAATGCTTCGCTAATCTCTACTTCCACTGATGACTGTATTTATAATGTGGTCACAAAAATCGCAAGCATTACCGTGTCCAACATTTACAAGCCACCTGCTACGCCTTGGCCAGCCCAAGCAATTGAAGTACATCCTCACCCTGCTGTATACGTTGGAGATTACAATAGCCATCATGAACAGTGCAAGTACAAAAATAGTGATGCGAATGGGAATGCTTTAATAAAATGGGCAGAAGGCGAACGCCTGTACCTTTTGTTTGATGCCAAAGATCGACCAACCTTTAGATCCGCGGCATGGAAGCGGGAATACAACCCCGACCTATGCTTCGTTTCGACCGACAACAAAGACTTACCTCTAGGGGATTCACGAAGAGTTCTAACTAACTTCCCACACAGCCAACATCGACCAGTAATAATAGAAGTAGGGACGCAAATCCCTTTAATTAGTTCTATCCCACGTCCAAGATGGAATTTTAAAAAGGCCAACTGGATTGACTTCTCTGCGGATCTGGATAAATGCCTAGGGTGGATTACACCTAATATCAAAAACTACCACAGATTTGTTGGTGCCGTGCTAAGTGTAGTCAAAAAACACATACCAAGAGGCTATCGCAAAGAATATATCCCTGGTTGGTCAGAAAATAGCGAGGAATTATATCAGAGCTTTCTTGAAACTAGCGACCAAGAAATAGCGGATGAACTACTTTACAGCTTAGACGCCGCTAGAAGCCAAAAGTGGACCGAAACAGTAGAAAGTCTAAACTTCCAGAAATCAAGCAGTCAGGCATGGTCATTAATAAGAAAATTAGGGAGTGGTGTCCGTACGAAACGCCGAGAGGTAGCCGTAAAGCCAGATGCCGTAGCACAACATATAGTAAAAACATCCAGGACACCAAAGGATAAAGCACACACCATCTACGTAAAGAGAGAACTTAAAACTTTAAAACATGTAGCCACAGAAACGGAGCATTCCCTCCCCTTCACCAGCGAAGACATATCAGAGGCTCTTAAAGACGTTAAGCCAGCAAAAGCACCAGGATTTGATAATATTCACCCTATAAATTGTGGCAAGTATACAAAAGTTTGGCTGGCTCGATTTTTCACAGACATCATGGAAACTGGAAATATTCCACAAGAACTAAAGCGCTCTAAGATAATAGCCATACTAAAGCCTGGCAAACCCGCAGACAACCTTAAAAACTGCAGACCAATTGCGCTTCTCTCTGCCATCTACAAACTATTAGAGAGGCTTATATATAATAGAATCAGCACAGAACTGTTCCAGGTGATCCCAGTCGAACAAGCAGGTTTTCGGCCAGAACGAAGCTGCGCGGACCAGGTAATGTCACTCACCACCTACATCGAAGCGGGTTTCCAAAGAAGACTTAAAACTTCAGCGGAATTTATTGATCTCTCGGCAGCTTACGATACAGTATGGAAAGAGGGCCTTATATACAAAATTCTCCGTGCAATCCCCTGTAAACCAATAGCACGCCTAATAGCATGCTCAACGACCGAATGTTTCAAGTAGTGATGGGCACAGATATCAGCCTACCAAAGAAACTTAAGAATGGCCTACCACAGAGGTCAGTGCTCTCTCCACTACTATTTAGCTTATACTTAGCAGATATGCCGGAAACACAATCAAGAAAGTTCGGATACGCCGATGACTGGGCCCTCACTACACGATGCAGAACACTAGAAACGTCTGAAGAAGTTCTGACGGCAGACTTATATAATATATTGGGCAAATATTTTCGCAAGTGGCGACTTCAACCAAATTCATCCAAAACAGAAGTTAGTTGCTTTCACCTGAACAATAAACTTGCTGGAAAGGAACTCAACATACGGTTTGAAAATACCACACTTACCCACAGCAAAACACCGAAGTACCTGGGCGTAACACTAGACAGAACGCTATCATTTAAAGCAGGGGCGTCATTTGATAGGGGGCAGGGGGGGCATTTGCCCCCCCTGACCCTGAAAATTACTGAAATTTACACAAAATAGATCAATTTTGTATTATGTTTGCATATAAATGTATTGTATATATAATGCTTGCCCCCCCTATCAAAATTTCAAATGACGCTCCTGATTTAAAGAGCATTTAAAAAAAACTGCCCAAAAGTTGAGTACAAGAAATAACATCATACAGAAGCTCTGCGGTACCACCTGGGGAGCATCGGCTTCCACTCTCCGCTCCACTGCCTTAGCCCTTGTTTTCTCGACCGCTGAATATTGTGCTCCAGTTTGGCTACACAGCCCACACGTAAAAAAGGTCGACACTCAGCTGCACAGTACTATGAGGATGATAGCTGGTACAATTAAATCAACTCCCACCCAATGGCTTCCATTATTAAGTCACATCCCACCTCCACATTTACGACGAGTTGACGCACTTACACGTGAATACAAAAAGATCATAAACAATATAAATCTGCCGATCCACCAAGATACCGAGGATGCACGAAATACCCGTCTCCGCTCTAGAAAACCACCAATAAAAACGGAAAGAATGATACATGAGGAGTTCAACATCACGAATGCATGGTCCCAAGAATGGAACGCATGGCAAAATAACATACTCTGCATTACCCACAAGCCACCAGGTTTTGATCTTCCACGCAAAACATGGTCCACTCTGAATAGGATCCGAACCAGACATGGCAGATGTGCATACATGCTACATAAATGGGGAAAGAACCCGTCTCCTCAATGTGACTGTGGGGAGAACCAAACCATTGACCACATTATTGAAGAGTGTCCCTCAAGATCCTACAATGGTAGCCCTGAAGACTTCCTGTTTGCAACTTCAGAGTCAATTGATTATATAAATACACTTGATGTTTGTTTGTAACTATTTAAAGTTTGTCATATATCTATATTACTAGTGCACTTCACCTTCTAGATCGTAATCATTCTTTCAATGAAGAGTTTCAAATTCTGCATATTCAAAATAAAGGCCTTAAGCTATCTTTTTTAGAATCTATGGAAATTAATAAATTGAAAAATACAGATATAATTCTGAATGACCAACTCGAGACAAACAGTTCCCCACTCCTCAACCTCTTCAGTTAAAGACTTAAAAAGGCAAACACATTATAAACTATATCACTTGAGAAAGGCACTCTGCCGAAATTTTGTGGAAGTATAGAAAACAAACGTTTTCAGTGTTTTATTGTTATATATATTACTAGTGTTTGTAATTTTGTTCTAAATGTGTTGTAATTGCCATACGATAAATAAATAAATAGATAAAAACAAACTTTTGTATACAATAAACTTAAAATAAACAAAAGGAATTCGTAATTAATAAACAAAAAATGCTCGATGTGAATGAGGTTTTATTATTATTTTTAATGAATTACACATATGATGTTTGAAGTAATAAAGTTTAGTTAGAAGTAACAAAATAAAGTCTGTAGTGCCACAGTTACAATCTTAAATTTTTTTTATCTTATAATGAACATAACAGCTTTATTTTATCTACATTCAAAACAACCCTGTATTTATAATTGTGTTCCGGGTGGTTCCAACTCTATAGGTGTTGATTAAATAAAATTAAATTAAATTTAAGAGAAATTGAATAAAAGTAAATAAAAATAAATAAAACTGAATAAAATTAAATAAAATTAATGAAATTAGATAAAAATAAATAAAATTAAATACAAATAAATAAAATCATATTAGAGCACACAGAGCAGCAGATGTGCCTCCTGATGAGAAACTAATAAGTTTCGAAACCGGTAGGGTGCTTGCTGCACTCTCTGATTGGACTAGAATATGATGCGGCTGTATTTTCGATTTGCAACGAAATTGGAAATGGTTATTCATTTTTGATTTACATGTTTACTCTCATTGGAGTACGAAGGGAACCATTCTCGTTGGAACTTTACCGCGCTGAGCAGATGGGACGTGAATTATAAATTGTAAAATTCCCTTATCTTCCTTAGTCTCAGCATCCGTATGGCTTGCAAATTGTAGAAGCCTCGGAGGTGTAACCAGAAAAGTTTCCCATTGTTTCCGGTCTAGTTGGATGTAGAATAGCATTACGTTGTTTTATATGCCATTAGAGTGAAAACTTAGTTTCTTGTTAGCAGTTATCGCTAGGACATCTATGCCATTTCGTTCGTTGCAATCCGTGACTGCACGCCGGAATTTGTTTTGGTTGGATCAGAGAGAGCAGCATATGTGCCTCCTGATGAGAAACTAATAAGTTTCGAAACCGGTAGAGGTGCTTGCTGCAATCTCTGATTGGACTAGAATATGATGCGGCTGTATTTTCGGTTTGCAACGAAATTGAAAATGGTTATTCATTTTTGAAAATCATATTAATTTAAATACAATTAAATAAACCTAAAAAAATTAAATAAAAATAATAAATAAATTAAAAAATAATAATAAAATGAAATAAAAGTAAATAGAATCTAATAAAAATAAATAAAATTTAATAAAATGAAATAAAATAAAATAAACGAAACTAAATAAAATACTTAAATTAAATAAAATTAAACAAAATTAATTAAAATTAAATAAAATTTTATAATTAGCTGCTTGTTCTTTTCGTGTGCTCAGAATTTTTCTCGTGCTTACGGTTCGTCATAAAAGTTCCGTTTAGAGATATTTTTTGAAAATTTCGCAAAATTAAAAAATTCATATTTTGCCCCATTTGAGTTCCAAAGTTAAACTGTTCCACTTCTTTTCCATGAAATTTGTCGCTCGTTCTTCTTCTGTCCTCAGAATATTTCTACGGCTTGAGATATTGTATTTCGGACATCGATTGCGCTAGAGAAAAAATTTTAGTACGGTTCTGCTCGAAATTCAGCAAGGAGTCTACCTACTTAATTTCGTATTTTTCACGTCAATATTGCCCATATCATGGGCAACCCCTTTATGACGTACGGGTATGAAATATAGATAACAACCAACTCTCAGTCCGGTCGAATATACCTGCCAAATTTCATAAAAATCGGTCAAGTCGTTTCGGAGAATTAAGGTACAAACACTGCGACCGGAGAATTTTTAATATATAGATGTAGAATATTTAAATGGCTATTAAAAAATAACGGTCTGAGATAGAAAATTAAAAATTTAGGATTGTATGTATCTTTTTGTTCTACGTCTCATAAAATTAGTAAAAAACGGTTTTTCCAAGAATTAAAAAAATATATGAGGTGGGGGGGGGGCAAGCCCCTTATGACGTACGGGTATGAAACTCCATATTATCCTATTCCCAGTCCGCTCGAATATACGTGTAAAATTTCATAAAAATCTGTTCAGTCGGTTTCGAGTTATAAATGGTGTAACTAACATAACTCGACTTTCTTTTATATACAGGGTGAGACAGATAAAAGTCCTATTAGAAATATCTCGAGAACTAAAAGCAACAGGATTATGAAAATCGGAATAAAGGAGTTTTGAAGAGTGATCTATTCAATGAAATATTGTCATCTATGTGCTACTTCCGGTTATACCGGAAGTTGCTGGTAACTTCGTTTTTTAAATGGGACACCCTGTATATTTTTACATTTTTGGATTCTCCTCGATGTCTTCTTTTTTAAAATATTAGGCTTTGTAATATTATACAGGGTAGTTTAAAAGATAATTACGTTTTTTTTTTCTTAATTTCGTAGCAACATTCACACCCAGTAGAATTGTATTAGTTCGACATCGAAAACTCTATTTACGTTCAAATGGTTTTTAATATAGTCTATTATTGTTATTAATTATTAGTATAGCTAATTTTTTAATTTTAGTATACAGGGTTGGGCGAAACTCGGAATGAGTATTTTCTGAGTTTTCTTAAATGGAACACCCTGTATTTTAGTATTATAAGGGAATGATATTTTATGGTACTTTTTTATTCCTTAAGCATTCCCTATACCTAACTGCTTTAAATTGTGAGTTATGGGTGATTCAAGCCAAATATTAATTGTAACAAAAAATACGTGAAATTTTATTAGGTTGGCCGTGAAAATATTCAATCACAAATAATTTTTCGGAAATGAATACATATTAATCTAGACTGATCCTTAAAATTAGCAATAATGGTTCAGCTATCAAAATAACTACGTAATTAAATTTCTTGGTTCAATTAACAATTAAGCACAAATAAAAGAAGTTTGGTATAGGGAATGCTTAATAAATAAAAAAGTATCATAAAATATCATTTCATTACAATAGTAAAATATATGGTGTTCCATTTAAGAAAACTCAGAAAATACTCTTTCTGAGTTTCGACCAACCCTGTATACTAAAATTAAAAAATTAGCTATGCTAACAATTCTGAACAATAGTAGACTATATAGAAACCATTTAAACATAAACAGAGTTTTTGTTGTCAAACTGCTACAATTCTACAGGGTGTGAATGTTGCTACGAAATTTAGAAAAAAACGTAATTATCTTTTAAACTACCCTGTATAATATTACAAAACCTCATATTTTAAGAAAGAAGACATCGAGGAGAATCCAAAAATGTAAAAATGTACAGGGTGTCCCATTTAAAAAAACGAAGTTATAAGCAACTTCCGGTATGACCGGAAGTAGCAAATAGGTGAAAATATTTTCATTAAATAGATCACTCTTCAAAACCTCTTCACTCCAATTTTCATAATTCTTTTGTCTTTAGTTCTCGATATATTTTTAATAGGCCAGTTATCTGCCTCACCCTATACATATATAGATGTAAAATATTTAAATGGCTATTAAAAAATAACGGTCTGAGATAGAAAATTGAAAATTTAGGATTGTATGTATCTTTTGGTTCTACATCTCATAAAATTAGTAAAAAACGATAGATGAAGTAGTTTTCAATCCTAATAGCAATATTATTAATATTTAAAAATATTAAAATATTACTAAAAGATTTTTAAATTGAAAACTTATTGGTCCATTTCCTTGGTAACACCTCCATGGCTTCTAAAATTTGCAAGCCAGATGGATGCTGAAGCGAAGAAGACAAGAGGGAATTCAAAAAACTTACAATTCACGACCACGTCTGTTCAGCTAGTAAATTCCAACAGAAAATGGACCTAGTTGCTCAAAGAAGTAACGACCAATATAAAAATAAAATAAAAATTCCATTTTTATTCAGTTGCAATGCGAAGGCAAAACAATCTTATTTTTCACTTAAAATACGGAGCGCAGGCCTACGTTCTCTCCGATGAGACTCCAACAAGAGTCGAAAATCGTCGATTCAGAGGGCTGGACTGCGCTCCGTATTTTAAGTGAAAAATAAGATTGTTTTGCCTTCGCATTGCAACTGAATAGAAATGGAATTTTTATTTTATTTTTATATTGGTCGTTACTTCTTTGAGTAACTAGGTCCATTTTCTGTTGGAATTTACCAGCTGAACAGACGGGGTCGTGAATTGTAAGTTTTTTGAATTCCCTCTTGTCTTCTTCGCTTCAGCATCCATCTGGCTTGCAAATTTTAGAAGCCATGGAGGTGTTACCAAGGAAATGGACCAATAAGTTTTCAATTTAAAAATCTTTCAGTAATATTTTAATATTTGTAAATATTAATAATATTGCTATTAGGATTGAAAACTACTTCATCTTTCAATTGCCAGATGACGCTAGTCACCTAGTCCATTCACGTCAGTTGCGGTGTGGGGGATAAACTCTCGGTGGTGATCACTTGAAGTATGGAGAAGCAGGCCTACGTTCTCTCCGATGAGACTCCAACAAGAGTCGAAAATCGTCGATTCAGAGGGCTGGACTGCGCTCCGTATTTTAAGTGAAAAATAAGATTGTTTTGCCTTCGCATTGCAACTGAATAAAAATGGAATTTTTATTTTATTTTCAGTAAAAAACGGTTTTTCCAAAAAATTAAAAAAATATATGAGGGGGGCAAGCCCCCTTATGACGTACGGGCATGAAACTCCATATTATCCTATTCCCAGTCCGCTCGAATATACGTGTAAAATTTCATAAAAATCTGTTCAGTCGTTCTCGAGTTATAATGGTGTAACTAACATAACTCGACTTTCTTTTATATACATATGTATATAGATGTAAAATATTTAAAAATGGCTATTAAAAAATATCGGTCTGATAGAAAACTGAAAATTTAGGATTGTATGTATCTTTTGGTTCTACATCTCATAAAATTAGTAAAAAACGGTTTTTCCAAAAATTAAAAAAATATGAGGGGGGCAAGCCCCCTTATGACGTACGGGTAAGAAACTCCATATTATTATATTCCCAGTCCCCTCGAATATACGTGTAAAATTTCATAAAAATCTGTTCAGTCGTTCTCGAGTTATAAATGGTGTAACTAACATAACTCGACGTTCTTTTATATACAGGGTGTTTCATTAATAATTGTCCATATAGTAACTGGAGAAACCTTAGCACAAAATACGAAGATTTAACCTAAAACACTTAAATAAAATTTGGTTCCTTAATGAGGTACAGGTTGTTTTATCTAAAAATTTAAAAACTATTTTTGTCCGGCATTTTAAAACTATTCGACGTATCCTTTTCATACTTGGCAGAAAGTACGACTACTATACACCCTACTAAATTATGATAAACAAACGTTTCTAGCTACTACCAGAGGCGTACGGCAGGGGATAGTAAATAGTTGACCCTTCTCAAATTCTACGCCACTGGAGGAATTACTATTTTAGTGCCATTTTTAGATTATCCAATACTTTCTACGTAAATAATATACTCCACATTGGTAACGATAAAGTCATTAGTTTTCGAGATATTTGAAGTTAAATATGAAACGCCACAGTTATTTTGATTAATTTATGGTATGATTCATATGATTAAAATTTAAAAATTATTTGTACCCAGTGCTTTAAAACTATTTGGCGTATCCTTATCATACTTGGCAGAAAGTGTAGGTACTGTACACCCTACTAAATTAAGATAAATAAACGTTTCTAGCTACTACCAGAGGCGTACGACAGGGGATAGTGGCTGGTTGACCCTTCCCAAATTGTACTCCACTGACAAAATTGCTATTTTAATGTAATTCTTTAATTTTTCAATACTTTTTATGTAAATAATATACTCTTCATTCGTAACGATAAAATGGTTAGTTTTCGAGATATTTGAAATTAAAAATGAAGCGACACAATACATTAATCCAATAATAACCGTGTCGTTTCATTTTTAACTTCAAAGATCTCGAAAACTAATGACTTTATCGTTACGAATGAAGAGTATATTATTTTTATAGAAAGTAGTATTGGAGAATCCAAAAATTGAACGAAAATAGCAATTCCGCCAGTGGCGTAGAATTTAAAAAGGGTCAACCATTCACTTTCCCCCGTGGTACGCCTCTGGTAATAGACAGAAACGTCTGTTTAACATAATTTAGTAGTTTGTACAGTAAATATACTTCCTGCCAAGTATGAAAAGGATACGTCGAATAGTTTTAAAATGCTGAGCAAAAATAATTTTTAAATTTTTAGATAAAACAGCCTGTAACTCAGTAAGGAACCACATTTTATTTAAGTGTTTTAGGTTAAATCTTCGTATTTTGTGCTAAAGTTTCTCCAGCTACTATATGGAAAATTATTAATGAAACACCCTGTATATAGATTTTACTTTACAATTGTTTTACTTTTTTTAATTTATTTTTTTGGTTTTGACTAAAGTCATTCAGCCAGTCTCAATGAACAGTACATATATATTAAACAATTTATCAATTAGTGAAACATGGTTATTACATTAATATTACAATTTGATACTTATTCTACCTACGTATTTTGTGCTAAAGTTTCTCCAGCTACTATATGGAAAATTATTAATGAAACACCCTGTATATAGATTTTACTTTACAATTGTTTTACTTTTTTTAATTTATTTTTTTGGTTTTGACTAAAGTCATTCAGCCAGTCTCAATGAACAGTACATATATATTAAACAATTTATCAATTAGTGAAACATGGTTATTACATTAATATTACAATTTGATACTTATTCTACCTACGCATTACAGCTTATGTACATATTATGTTAATAAATACTATACCTGTATTATACTTGATGGTCATAAAGAACACGTAGTGTAAACATTTTACAAATAAATATATTAATGTTAATAAATCAATAATTGCGTTTTTTTTTGTATATTTTTTTTCCTACGACAAGATGTCAACCCGGTTCAACACCTCTGAGGTTTAAATCTTCGTAGTGATTTTTTTCTTTAAGTTTTTTTTTAATTTTTTAATATTTGTTTCTATAGTTTTTCAGATATTAGATTATAGATAGTAGATTTTTTTTAATTTAATCATTTTTTATCATTTTTTTAATGTAATTATTCTTAACATATTTTACAAATCTAACTAATTCATCATCATCATCTTGGTGCTACATCCCTTAAAGGGCCTCGACCTTCTCAAGCTTTCTACGCCATTCTGTTCTGTCCCTTGCTTGCATTTTCCAGTTGCCGACTCCGATCTTCTCGGCATCTTGTGTTACCCGTCCATTCACCTCAGCTTTGATCTACCCCGTCTTCTCATTCCCACGGGTTGTGCTGTTAGAATATTTTTTATCATGTTAAATTCAGGGGCCCGGGCTACATATCCTGCCAAAACACCGACACGCCAGAATCCCGACAGACCAGAATACCGACAGGCCAGAATCCCGACATGCAACAATCCTTGCATAAGTAAAAATTCCGACCACCACATTTTGTTTAGTAACAAAAATTAAAAACAGATGGCCATAAACAAAAAAAAAAGAACTAAATGTAATTATATGTTAAAAATAAACTTACCAAACCTGTCAGGATTCTGGCCTGTCGGGATTTTGGCCTGTCGGTATTCTGGCGTGTCGGAATTTTGGCCGTCGGGATTGTGGCTGTCGGGATTTTGGGGTAGACCCATCCTGCCCACTGCAGGCAGTTTCGCTTAATTATAGTGGTAATATCTTTTCCACCAAACGTATGCTTGTAGATATTCTGCAGTTCAAAGTTATATCTACGCCTCCATATTCCGTTCTCACAGACCGCTCCGAATATCTTGCGTAGCACCTTTCTTTCAAAAATCGATAGAGCGGATTCATCTGTTTTAGTTAGCGTCCATGCCTCTGATCCATATGTGAGAACGGGGACTATCATTGTTCTATACAGCCTTATACGAGTTTTTTGAGACAGATGTTTGTTAGCTAAGTACTTTGATAGACCATGATAACACATGTTTGCAATTATTATTCGCCTTTTTATTTCCCCTGATTTGTTATTATTGGGGTTAACCGATGTCCCTAGATATATGAACTCTTTGACCGCTTCGAAGTTTTGGTCATTGATGATTAGATCTGCGTCAACATTTCCAGCTCTTGTGTTTGTGTTAGTCGCCACGAATTTGGTTTTATTTTGATTTATATGTAAACCCATTCGTTCTGCTTCTGTTACTAGCTCGGTTAGGATTTCCGCAGTTCTCACCCTGGTTCTTGCTATAATGTCCACGTCGTCTGCATATGCTAGAACTTAAACTGATTTATTAAATATTGTTCCCCTGCTATCTAAATTAGCGTCCGTACGACTTTTTCTAAGGCTACATTAAAAAGCTGACCCGCCAGCGCATCTCCCCGCCTTAACCCTCTATGTATTTCAAATGGGGTTGACGAGTCGTTTTGAATTTTTACTGCTGATAGCATCTTCGCCATTGTCACTTTTATCATACATGAGTTTTTTTTGGAATTCCTAACTCATTCAAAGCGTTGTAAAGACTTGGTTTTAACACTGTCATATGCCGCATTAAAATCGACAAAAATATGGTACATATCTATGTTAAGATCTCGCGCTTTTTCGCTAACTAATTACAAAAATATTTTACTATCCGGCAAAAAAGATACCAAACAGTCAAAAATTTTCTTTTTATTCAGTGACAGAAAAAAGAGAATATTTGCAGTGAGTGGGATATTCTGGTCAATAATTTTTTTAATTAGGTTGTTGGTTAGGTGTTTATGCTTCTTGCATTCAAAAAATATGTGGTTCAAGTCACTTTTGAACTCACATTCTTGATAAATATTCGAATCTAAAATATTTATTTTAAATAAATGTGCAGGATAACATGCATGTCCAAATCTAATTCTACTGATGGTGGATATCTATTTGCAAGGGAGGGTGAAATTATTATACCAAGGTTTTTCCGGAATAATCGGTTGTATCAAACTGTATTGTGTTGCTGATATGCTACAGTACTTTTCCCAGTGTGTTTTCCAGTTCTTAATTTGTTCAGTTCTTAAACAAGCAAAAGTATCTAAAATGCAGGGCTGATATTTGGTTATTGTTCCATGGATGAGGGAATTTTTAGCTAATTGGTCTACATGTTCATTATGTGTTAGTCCTGAATGTGCTTTGATCCACATAAATTGTATTTTTTGGGTGTGTTTATTAATTTCAAATAAGATTTTTTTTAATTAAAAAAATGTATGGATTAGAAGTACTACAGTGTAGTTGAGGTTTTTGAATTGTAGTAAGCACAGATAATGAATCAGATAAAATTACTGCAGAACTATATGATGTTAACTTGAAATAAATTAAAGCCTCATATACCGCCGCAGCCTCGCCACTAAAAATAGAGACATTTGAGGGCAGTTTAAACATTTTTTCTATAAATTTATCTGGTATATAAAAGGCACAACCAGTACCATTTGAACTTTTAGATGCATCTGTATAAATAGAAACAGATTTTGACCAATTTGTTAGGTAGTTATTCAAAACAAGACGGTTTACTAAAGAGGTAGCTGAGTAGTAGCAAGCGCGCAGGTCGGACGTGTTTATGCGGTGTCGTCGATAAACAACTCGATAGCGGGTTTTATTACGAAAACCATTTAAATATCTGATGAAAATTAAAATTGATTTAGGATTGATTTTAGGATTGTTTACTTGTTTAGTGTTGTGAATGTTGTTTTGTGTGCAAGAATATGTCGACCGCCTGAAGTTACGAATGAACAACATTCATGAACTTGCCCGACAACATATACAGATAGCCAGTGATAGAATGAAAGATCAATATGCAAGAATGAAAGCTTTGAAGTAGGTGATCTTGTCTGGCTTTATAATCCACAACATCGTCGAGGCTTGTCTCCTAAACTACAAAGACAATGTTTGTATGAAGTTAAGAAGAAAATAAATGACGTAATCTAGCTAATTAAGAAGTTGCCAGTCTAGTTTTAGTTCTCGTGCTAGTCGGACGTGGCGATAGCCGGTGCTGACGAGTAATCTAAACGCTTTATTAATATGAATAATAAGTATCGATAATTATTCAAATACATAGACTAATAACTAGCGTTCTTGTTTCCATTTTTTAATTAAATGAATGCGGACACAGAGGGAAACCCCCACCTCACCACCTGAACCTGATGGCTCTCCCAATAGCATCCTTAGTAGTCCAGATATTGAAATGGAATCCCCTAGCAATTTTAGAGGTTTTATTAAGGCTGAACTCAACCATATTGTAAGTACTTCCGATCCTATTAAATCTAAAGATGACAAACAAAAAGAAATTGTAAGTACTTCCGATCCTATTAAATCTACAGATGACAAACAAAAAGAAATTTTTAAGTATACCATAAATGGTCTTGGGTCGTTTCATATATATGTTGAAAATAAGGATAGCGATTTTAAAGGTAACTTAATGCATTGAAAATTGGTGACATTATTCTTACAAAATTCCCAGAATTGGATAATAAAATAATTAGTATAGATACAATTGGCAGACATAGATTAAAGTCCGTTCGCTAAACTCAGACACAACTGGCTAGTGACTTTAGTAGGTAATTTTTTTGTTTTTTGCCAATTTTGCCAAAATTGGCAAAATTACAAACTATTTAGTAACTATTTTTTTTGCCAATTTTACCAAATTGGCAAAATTACTTACTAAAATCACAAGCCAGTTGTGTCTGAGTTTAGCGAGCCGACTTTAAGAATCAAATTTACGGATTCTAAAAACGCTAATTCGACACCCCCATCGAACAAGGTTGTAACTCAAGTTACAGCTTTTTTCAGATTTCAACATAGGCGAATTCGGCAAAAAATTGCGCACACATCAATATAAACGACATAGTCAAATTCTCAATAGTTTGGCTAATAAGAAGTTGTAGGTATTTTAAGTTACGTTTGCCATTTTAAGGCATTTTAGCATGAAACAGGCAGTAATACTAGATACTCCCTATGTTAAATATTTACTTTCTTTATACTTTACGATCAACAAGGTTTTTAAATGAGTTACAGCTTTGTTGCACGTATGTTTAATTTATATAGTAATCAAACATATGCTGCATCTCATAAGTCAATTTATCGAAATGTAAATTAAAAAGGATTACGGACTTTTTTTCCTTTTCGATAGTTGCGGTGAACAAAATAAATATAGAATAGCTTTTGCTGCATAGTTCTAGTATGCACGTAGTAAAAAAAGTATAATATTTAATGTATTTTTTAAATTAGCACATTCCAAAACGAGGGTGATTCAAAGCATGCCCTTATATAAAAACGTAAAAAACAAGTCGTATATGCACCAGACCAATGGATAACCATGATACGATGTGCCAAAGCATCAGGCAAGCCTTAATCCGTAAGTGAAATAAATCAGAGGTAACTTCTAAATTTTAACCTATTGAAGGACACCCATGTTAATTTTGAAGTAGATATTAATAGTAAAAGAGTAAAGTAATAAAGCAAAATTGTCTAAAATTAAATATCTACAGACACGCAATAGAAATACGAAAAATTTGAGATATTTTATAACATGTTTTCTTCATAGTGATAGAATATTATTCTTATTGTAAAATTTATAATTTCCAATTAAAGTTGTGAAAACTATGAGTTGATATTTTGTTTAAATATACCATAGAAACTAATTTTCTCCTATCTATATTGCTGATGACTCAAAACATCAGGGTTGCAAAAAAACATGTTTTTTAATTTTATACAAAACACATGTTTTTTTGTTTTAAACGTTTTTTTCTTGTTTTAAACATGTTTTATTTTGTTTTTAAATTTTATGTTTTAAACAAATAAAACATGTTTAAAACACCTGTTTTTTTTTTATTTTAAACATTTTTTTGTTGTAAGCATGCGTTTTTTTATTTTAAATTTTATGTTTTACATTGTTTAAATCATATTTTCTTAAACATAATATTAATAATTTTGATTTTAACGTTTCTTTAACATAATAGATAAGAAAACCAATTGCAATTAGAAGCTAATGCCTGGGGGAACCCAGACTATTTACTATTTATAAATGCGCATTGCAAGTTGACTATTGCAATAACGCCTACTGTAAGTTATTTTGTGGTGTTTAGTGTTTTTTTTAACATGCAAATGGCGAATTTTTGTACGAAGGAGCTTCAAGGAGTGTATGGAAATGGCTTTGACCATTTCAATGAAGAAACAGATATTTTCAGACAATAAATTATCATCCAGAAGCATTATCAATTATTATTGATTACCAGCAAAGTGTGTATCCTTTAAACCATCATCATATTGGTGATACAGCCCTTAGAGGGCCTCGACCTTCTCAAGCTTTCTACGCCATTCTATTCTGCCACTTGCTTGCATTTTCCAGTTGCCGACTCCGATCTTCTTGGCATATTGTGTCACCCCGTCCATCCACCTCAACTTTGGTCCACACCGTCTTCTCATTTCCACGGGTTGAGCTGCCAGAATCCCCTCCATCATGTTCGATTCAGGGGCCCGGGCTACATGTCCTGTCCACTGCAGGCGGTTTCGTTTAATTACAGTGATAATATCTTTTCCACCAAACGTACGCTTGTAGATATTCTGCAGTTCAAAGTTATATCTACGCCTCCATAAGCTATCCGTTCTCACAGACTGCTCCGAATATCTTGCCTAGCACTTTTCTTTCAAAAATCGATAGCGCGGATTCATCTGTTTTAGTTAGCATCCATGCCTCTGATCCATATGTGAGAACGGGGACTATCAATGTTCTATACAGCCTTATACGAGTTTTTTGAGACAGACATTTGTTAGACAAAATACTTTGATAGACCATGATAACACCTGTTTGCAATTTACCATATTCACCCTTTAAACCATATATGTTTTCTAAACATTTACTGAGAATGTAATACCATAGACATGGTGGCGTTCTATGAAAAATATACATACTACAGGATTCGAACTTGCTCAACAGCTCCACACAGCTAATGCATCGTCAGCCAACATAGAACGACTCTTCTCCTCAACATACGCTTTACCATTCCAAACTACTCAATCGGCTAGGCAATGTCAAAGCTGCTAAGTTGGTTTGAATTTTTAAAAAACTTAATTGCATCAGTGATGACGTGACTTATCAGATATCAGATCTATAATTTTAGATTACAAGATTACTATGAGACTGGAACAGTTTTGAGAAATTTATTAACTCTTGTATGCAAATTGTTTTAAGTTTTCCAATTTTTGTTATGTTCCGTTTATTAATAAATAAATAATATTATGTATGTTAAATAGTTTGTATAATGTATTTGAGAATTTTTCTTATTTATTTATTATTTTAATAAAGAAAATGAAAAAGAAAACGCTTGTTTAATTTAAGTAGTGTTTTAAACAAAAACTGTTTTAAACATAAACAAATGTTTAAAACATGTTTAAAACAGTTGTTTAAAACAAAATGTTTAAAACGAAACAACCCTGCAAAACATACAACTTTTTAATAGTAAAAGTGGAAAAATAATTAATACGGAGAGTGTAAAATGGTTATTAGGTAAGTTACAACCTTTTTCTACGAAGAATCATCTTTATTCTTAAGGTTGTATCTCAATCAAACTCAAGATTTTCAATAGTTAATAAAATTACAAAACATACATCTCACAGTAATCCCTTTTTATGTTATAAATATCATACCGCATCAGTGTAAAAGAGTCTAACCATTTCGCTACAAATTTTTAAAAATTTAATTTTTCGTTTTTTGCCTCTCCTGTAAAATCGCTAAAAATGAGATACAACCTTGTTCGATGGGGGTGTCGAATTACCGTATCGAAAAGAAAAACTATCCGGTTTTTGTTAAAAACAATTTGGAGGTTTGAGAGGCCAATCCTGGCAACAGTCTGATCAACACATGTGTTATTCAGCTCCATTAAAAGTTTCGATATTTTGCAAATAAAAACCAAATTTAATAAATCAAACTTAGCAATAGTGTTAGTGAGAAGTGGTACATCACCTGCTGAAAAAGTAAGGATACAAAAACCGTTTTTCCTTAATGTTATTTTGTAATTCAATTTATCAAAATAATAGTAAACAAAGCGTGTGTATCTGATTTCGCTAATTAGCAGAACCACCTAATTAGTCGAACCTGTATAAAAGCAGGTCCGGCTTTAAAAATTTGTAAATGAAAAATTTTTCGAATCAACAATATTATAAATAATGATGACTTCAACCAACAAACCCTATAGCTATTCAACTGCTCTCACTCAACAAAAACCTACTGCTTTTCCTTTGTAAGACAAGCTATTGTGTTTAACTCCTTAAATGGTTTTAACATAGAAGAATACCTCTTAGCCATTGGAAATAATGTCAATCCAAAGAACATCTTATTCTGTTCAAGAATATCCGGCAACCGAATCTGCATGTATTTATCCAGCAAAGCTATCGTAGATGAATTCATGAAACAACATCGAGGAATATTCACAGTAAATGGAGAAGAAGTTCAAACTCGTCCGTTAATAATACCCAGTCAACGTCTACTACTATCAGATGTCTGCCCATCTATCCCACACGAATTCCTCGAACATGAATTAAAACCACTCGGCTATACACTAACTTCATCTATTAGTTTCTTACGAATGGGTTCCTCTACTCCTGCATACAAACATATCCTGTTTTATGGTCAAGTTTCCGTGGTCAAGTGTATATATCTCCACCCTTCACCATCGTTCCTAATTCAATAGTTGTGACAAACCATAATACAAATTATCGTATTTTTTTGTTACATGAAAGTCAAGAATGCACTTTTTGTAATCTAAAGGGTCATTTCGCTAATAACTGCCTAAATCCTCCCAATACGACCTTACATCAGAATAGCCCCTCAACTTCTGAAACACCTACTGTCTACTGCAATGCCTATTTTATCAAAAGAAACGACAAAATTAACTGAAAAGCTTAACAAAAATGACTCGAATAAAAAGAAAGACGAGAAAACACCCCAAAACCAATGGAAACCGATATTACAAGTGCTAAACGAAACTTTTCAGATGCAAACACACCCCCCGCTGAAGTATTCGCACAGCATTTTACCGTTTTGAACACAAATCCCACCAAGAGACCAAAAACTTATAATGAATTAGACCAATTACTAGCACCGTCAGGTGCTTGTTTCCATACAAGAATGAGATTTTCTTATAACTATTGCATCCAGATACTTTTCTGAGCTTTTCCCAAACAGTACCTATAGACATAGAATTATTAATACTAAACAGAAATTCTTGCCATGATTTTTTCCTACTTAATTTTGTAACATATCTGAATTGGGCTCGTAATTTTTTATACTCGATGGTGTTTTCTGTAGTTTTGCAACGCTTCATTTTGTTAAAATAATTTTTATATTGTTTAATAGCTTGGCTACAATCTGCATTCCACCATGGAAGAGAAGTTCTTTTCAAAATTTTTGTTTTGCCTACCTGAATGTTAGCAGCAGTGTATAATAATGATATAAATGAACTTAATATTTCATCGATAGATTGATCTTTTGTAGGTTCTTCTAATGTTTGGTAATTTCGTTGGATATAAATATGTTTTAAATGAATACCAATCTGCTTTCTTCAAGTTTCATTTTGGAGTCGGAGATGTATTGCTCTTGTTGTCATTAATTGTCATAGAAATTTTAATACGATAATGGTCGCTACCATATAAATACGGTATTACATCTTATGAAAGCTTTGGTGATAATACAGGATCGCAAATTGATAAATGAATAGATGATGAGGAGGCCATGTGAATATTATATCGGGTTGGTTGCCCATCGTTTAGTAGGTTTAAGTTTTTAGAAATTATCAAGTTTTCCAAGATTTTTCCTTAGTTTGTTCCGAGAGATCCCCATATTGGATTGTGGCTATTGAAATCACCTACAATTATTCTCGGAGTTGGTCCAATAAATCTGTAAGATCTGTTTCTGTTATTGATTGGTTTGGAGGAATATATATTGCAAATACATATTTTTTGGGGAAATAGAACTGTCGCTGCTATTATTTTTAGATCACTCTTAATTTCTAAAATTTTTGATTCGTAATAGGGAACTTGCAAAAATTTTTAAATATTAAAATGATATTAAAAACATAAGGTAACATGATCTTAAAACGCTTGCATGCGAAAAAAACAAATATTTTTAACCCGTACGCTAATTACGACGTTTTGAAAATGCTATAAAATTCAAATATCTTAGGAGGCTCTTGAACGTCCTTCTATTGGTTCGACGTCACCGGCCACGGTGAACCGGCGGAAACAACGCGATTAAGGTAGGTATCACGGGTATATTACATTTTAATCGTCTTTAATGAAAAATTCCTAGGTATTATTTATGTTCATCTTATATATTGTAATAAGTAGTTCCCCAATCAGCTTAGTTTTAAACTGAAATTGATAAAGTTGAGTGCTACCTTGTAAAGAGTTTAAAACGCATAATATGACGGACGAGGGTTTTTTAAAAGGTCAATCTGACTAACTTACCTACCGTTGATGTTCTTCATCGTGGCAACTTTTATAAAAAGTAGTAAAAGCTATTCTATTGGAGAAATGCGAGGTGTCAAGGCAAATAAGTAAGAGTTATTAATAAGCATGTTTAAACCGTTTATAACAATAGTTTGGTACCATTATATTATAGTACTTATACGGTTTACCCCGTGGGTTTGATCTACCTACCTCTAATCGAAGGATTTCGTATATCCTGGAAAAGATTACGGTGTAATTTGCATTATAATAAAGATTATATTTTATTGTAATGTTTATTAGTACCTACTGGAGCCTTTCATTATTGTGTTCAAAGCCTTCTGAGAAAAATTATGGTGATTAGCAGCAACAAAATCCTTCTTTACAAAGTTAATAATACGCATAAATAAGAAGAATCATTATTGTAATTTTACAATTAATATCTTTATCATCTCAGCTTATACTTACACCGCATCCCTCGGTAGACCGCAAGCTATAGTAGAAACCCGACTGTAGACCGCATACTATAGTAGCACCAATACTTTTTAGTTACTCTTACTTTTATTACTAAAAGTTTTGTTTATTTTTAAGTTACGTGTTTCTTCTTTGTTCTTCAACACAAGAAACGAACAAAGTAATTTCATAAAAAAGAACTTTTTGATACATGTCAACAGAGATAAAATGTTAATATTTTGCCTGTCACAGAAAAAATCATTTTTGCCACAGAGTAAAACAAGATATTTCAACTATATTATTTATCTATGGGCAAACTGCATTAAATGCAATGGCCCACACCGAACGGACAAACGATACGAGTGGCCTGTGACGTCAGACCCCAGGTCTCGCTTTTAAGTTGTTTAAAACGGAAATTTTAGGCGCGGAACTTTGATTAGATGTTGTACGTACACTATTCATTGTTAAGACGTAATATTTTGAATATAACATTTTAAAACATAAATTAACAATTTTATGCAAAAAAAATTTTTAGTGCAAGTTCTCTATTTTGGTTTATATACATAGCGACTCCTCCACTAGCTATATTTGCATCTCTCCGATTTTTATAGTAACATTTATAATTTTTCATATGGTAATAATTGTGCTGTCCTTTAAAATTCGTCTCCTGTATACATATAATGGATGGTAGGATTTCTGAACATAAGTGTTTAAATATTTCAAAGTGAGTATAAATCCCGTTTATATTCCACTGTAGTATGCACCATTTTTATTATTATTATTGTATATTTTTATTCTTGTGAAGACTCTATAAAGCTATCAGAGTCCTCTAGAATTTGTTTTATGGCAGTTGGACTCAAGTCGAGTTGTTTCGTTATTATTTTTCGTATTCTAGTACTCCTGCTTTTTATGACTCGATCGGTATAGTACGGATGCATTTCTGACAATGTTTTCAAGAAGTCGTCAATATCTTCGGTGTATGTTTTCACTAGACTGACAAGGTCTTTATTCTCATATGCGTTCTCGAAAAAGTCTACCATCTGTTCAAAGCCCAATTTTAGTGTTTCTTCTTTAAATACAATTTTGCTGGCTCTAGTAATTGTTATCATCTGACGTTGAAATTGCAGAGTTATTTGCTATAGTATTTTTACTACAAAAGCAAGATTACGTAGGTCAAAATTTCTGACGTAAGAGCACTGTCAAAACATTAATGTGACTTTTCATCATGGCCACGTTTATGTCATTACTTGTCATTTTTTTGTTTAATATAAAAATAATATCTATAATTATTTATTCTAATTAATGATGTCAATTGGTTATCATTAATTGCCGAAATATATTAATTAACAACAATATTATCATAGTGTAGGTATAATCATTAAAATAGACTATTTAATATTTTTAAAACTAAGTAGGTACTGCAAACCCTAAAATTCATAAGAAAACTTTCTGATCTTTACCTAAATCTAATAATAATCTTATTTCTAATAAACCTAATATAAGAAATCTAAATTCGTTAACGTACTTCTCTGCAGTTAATGGTAAAAGGGAATCCCATTACATATTTCGTTCTTGTTCAAAATAATATATTAAAGAAGTATTTTGATTTGGCACATGTTTTTCAATACAGACACAAACACAGTAGTGTAGGTAGGCGCAACAATAATTAAAATAGTTTTTAAATTAAGCTATATTTAATATGTAGGTATTTATAAAAACAGTAAGTAAGTGTTTAAGGCTATATTTTGAATCAAAGTGTGTATGAAATGAATTAAAAATTTAGCAACACACAACTGTCACATCAGTAGCGTACTATTGTCTAATATATTTAAATAAAATTATTATTTTCTGGAGTATTTAACTTAAAGGATTGTTTCATAAAATTTATTTATTAATAATAAAAAATGTTTTTGGGTATTTAAATAATATAATTCTAAAATTCTCAATGTAATCGCGATTACGTTTTTATTATTATAATACCATGTAGACACTTTTGCAAGATCGGTCAGTTCCGTGTGGGTGTCGTATAGCTGTGCTAGAGAAATGTCAATTTTAAAGTTGATGTTTATTTACGTTAATTAACATTACAACTATTTCGGCGTATTATTAATATATTTCGGCAGGAAATGAAAACCGATTGACATCATAAATTAGAATAAAGAGTTAGAGATATTATTTGAGGGGTCTAGATTCAAAACCGGACATTTCCACTTTATGTCATTCTGTACAAGAATTCATCTGTACTCAGTAGATATATCTTAAAAACACCCTGTAATTATCTACGATAATTACTTTCAGTTATTTATGTCATCATAACAATATTACAACCTTCATTCGATTATACAAATATTGTTATCCTAGATCACGATTCACTAATAATTGCAGAGTCAATTATAAACACTTTTCATGGTCGATGCTGAATAGGCATTTCTAAATATATAAACAGCAAAACTATAACAAGGGAATTCTTATTATTATATGACACATTCGTCATTCTATTTTGTGATCAGACGTAATATTTCCACATTAAAGATAGTGTCTCTTTTTCTTCACGAGACGTTCTTTGGGTGCGGTGCTACCAGCTTATGCTCATGCGAGTGTAAATAAAACAACTCAACAAGTAAAAGCGTATCAATTATTCCACCCCTCGGATAAGGGATAACCACCCTCACCGGGAGCAGATAGCCTTAATGCCAGGGCTGTCATATGGCGATCCAAGACCAGGGAAGAACTCAGGACTGGTAAACAGGACAGGTATGAAGAAACACGTCAATGTTCAGGCACCTAGACCACCTTAGACAACAGTGTGGTATGTAAAATGGATGGAGACATCAGGCCGACGCGGAGCTGAAAATGGAATAGTATGGAGATGGAACATCGTGGGACAATGGAAAATGGACAATGCTATGGAACGTGCAGCGAGGACTTGTGATACGAACACAGACGTGTAAAAGTGGTAAGTCCATATTAGCTATTTTTATGGTATTTCCTGATTAATATAAAGTATAAAGTATAAACATTATGTGCTACCTTAATTACATTAATATATGTTTCAAGTTTACCTATTTTTACTTAATTATTCTATTCTATTACCAATATTTATCAATATACAAAGATTTTTTTTTACCCTCATATTAAGTTATTATAAGACGCAATGATACAATTTTATATGATTTTTTTTTTACATATTTATCAACGTATACTTTATCCTTGCTGACTTTTATTCATTTATTATTTGACTACTGATGTTTAGTACATTTTTGCAATTTTTTATGATTTTAATATTTGCTATCGTAAATATACCTATCAAAATAAATATACGATATATAACAAATATACGCTATATGCATAATACATTTAAATTATTATTCTAACTACTTATTTACAAGGGTTAATATAACGTTATTTATTTTTGAATTTTTTATTACCACTGCAATTTTTACATATTTTTACCATATATTGACGTATTATTTTATCTCCATATTTTTTTACTATATATCTATATACTACATATCTATATACACCGTAAGACTATCGAATTTATATTTTCGCTAAGAAGTGCAGGAGCTGAAAAAAAATTATGTATAAATGAGTAGCAACAAAGTTACTTGGGAAGATTTTGTCAAAATAATTGAGGAAATTGCACAAGAAATAGACAGGCAAAGCAGAAGAGTCTTAAAGAAAAAAGTTCCGAAATCTAAGGACATAAAGGAAGAAGTGACGACACAGCTAATTAAAGCTTATAACAAGTTCACGCAATTGACTAGGAAAAACTGGGAAGCACTTTCGGACAAACAAAGGGAATCGTGCAACAAATATTTTGGAAAAATCAGAGACAAAGTTATACGATCATTTCAAGCAGTAAATGTGAGAACAGTGGTTCCAAGTTCAATACATCAACCAATCGACAAGGAAGTTGAAGAGGAACAAAGCGATGAGGAAATAGAAGAAGGAAAAAGCGACGAGGAAGGAGAAGAAGAAATAATTAACGACGGAATAAAAGAGGAAAAAGGTGACATAAAACAAAATATAACAATATTAAGCATGGCTTTGACAATCAATGAATTTTTGAATATCGCAAGCAAGATATTGCCCAACGAGTTCGATGGAAGCGCAGGGAAATTACAACCATTTTTAGACGCATTAGAACTACTTGGAAAATTGGCAGAAGGTCATGAAGACACAGCTGTAACGCTAATAAAAACGCGACTCACCAATAAGGCTAGGAACCTAATAACCACAGAAGATACGATTCCACGGATAGCTGAAGCACTAAAGAAAGAATTAAAAGGTGATAATCCGAAGAATTTAATAGCCAAATTAGCCAAAAAAAGGCAAGGGCATAGAGATGCAGCAGTGTACGCATCTGAAGTGGAAGAGTTAGCAGAACAATTAAAAGTAGCATACATAGCGGAAGGAATGCCACTTGACTTAGCAAAGAAATATACGACGGAAGCAGTAGTAACAACAATGAAACGAAACGCTAATGCAGAGAAAGCTAAGCTAATACTGGAAGCAGGTAACTTTACATCACCGCAGGAAGTAGTATCTAAATTTTTGTCGATCGATACGACTGAAGAAAATGCACAAGGAAGAGTCTTAAATTATAGGACAAACTACGAGAATAGGAGAGGACAGCAGCAATACAGAAGAGGATACCATAACAAATATGACAGAGGAAGAAGAAATAACTTCGGACAACGGAACGAAGGAGAAGCAACGGACAATCAACGAAATTATTCGAACAGAGGATACAGTCAATTTAACAATCAAACATACAGAGGAAACCAGAGAGGCGGACGTAACAGGAACGTAAGGTTACTAGAAATAGAGGACAGTCAAGAAGAGCAAGAAAACCAGCAGTTGGGGTTTTGAATGAACAAGAAGTTGGAAGCACACAGGCAGAAATAAAATATAACATTTACAACTTCGACCTAAACCTAACGAACTTTGTACGAATGAAAACAGGAATTCTTGAAAACACAAGCACTTTTATCATAGACACAGGAGCTACATTTCAATACTAAAATGTTCACAAGATTTTATGAAGGAACAGGTGAAACCAAACACAAAGGCGAAAATAAAAGGAGTCACTAAAGGAGAGTTGCAAACAATGGGAGAAGTTGAGACAACACTCGAAGTAAACGGAACTCGATTCGAACACATCTTTCAATTGGTAGAACCTAACTTTCCAATTCCAACAGACGGAATCATTGGGAGAGACTTTATTTCTAACTTTCAATGTATACTAGATTACGCAAACCTTAAAATGCACATTAAAGAGGACAACGATTGTTACATTAGTACGAAAATTCTGGATAATATAGACAATGACACCATAATAATACCGCCTAGATGTGAAATTTACAGAATCGTAAAAATTTTTCAAACGTTAAAGAAAGACAGGATAGTGGAACAGCAAGAAATACAACCAGGAATATTCATAGCAAGAGCAATTATTTCAAGTAATAATCCATACATCAAAATTTTGAACACAATGTACGCAACAGTAAATGTAGACGCAAGCACAATCAGGACGTTGGATATTAAACTATTCAATATATATAGGCTAGTCAACGACAGCAAGGACAGAAAAAAAGAATTACGAGAATCACTGAAATTAGACATACCAGAATACATACGAGACAACTTAGTATCGTTATGCGAGGAATATTCAGACATATTCGCCCTAAGGCATGATATGTTAACCTGTAACAATTTCTACGAACAAAAACTAAGATTGGAAAGAAATCCTTTGTAAAAGGTATAAAAATTTTTTTATTAAAAATCCCTTAAAAGGGCTACATCACAACAAAACGTTTTCGATTTTTATAAAAAATCATCATCAGTGTTCGATCTAAAAATAAGTATAACCGATTTAATGAATATAAAGTTATTATTTAAATTTTGACAAAGGTTAGAGCAAGTTGGTTATACTTACAAACTGGATGCTAGCTGAGCCACAAAAGAAAAATATCTGGGTATTATATCTTTTGTGGCTCAGCTAGCATCCAGTTTGTAAGTATAACCAACTTGCTCTAACCTTTGTCAAAATTTAAATAATAACTTTATATTCATTAAATCGGTTATACTTATTTTTAGATCGAACACTGATGATGATTTTTTATAAAAATCGAAAACGTTTTGTTGTGATGTAGCCCTTTTAAGGGATTTTTAATAAAAAAAATTTTATACCTTTTACAAAGGATTTCTTTCCAATTTTGTGATTGATGGTATACAGCCAACTACAGGAAAACCTTTTCTTTTCCTTGTGGATTTTGAAAAACTAAGAGTTAAAGACCAAACTCCGGTATATATCAAGAATTATAGGACACCTCATGCGCAAACAGAGGAATTAAATCGACAAGTACAAAACCTAAGAGACCAAGGAATCATAGAACCATCTACATCCGAGTACAACAGCCCAGTAGTACTGGTACCGAAAAAAGCTATAGATGGAGGAAAAGCATGGAGATTATGCATAGATTTTAGACAACTGAACAAGAAGATAGTTACAGACAAATTTCCATTACCAAGAATAGATTCGATATTAGATCAACTATGAAGAGCAAAATGGTTTTCAGTTATAGACTTAATGTCAGGCTTTCACCAGATACCATTAGAAAAATCATCGAGAAAATACACATCGTTCAGCACAGAAAATGGAGCATTTCAATTTACCAGATTACCTTTTGGATTAAATGTAAGCCCAAATAGCTTTTCAAGAATGATGTCAATAGCATTTTCAGGATTAACACCAGACAAAGCATTTCTTTACATGGACGATATCGTAGTAATTGGAATATCCGAAAAACATCACTTAGACAACCTGAAAAAGACATTCGAGACATGTCGAAAATTCAATTTGAAACTTAACCCAGGAAAATGTCAATTCTTTAGAAGGGAAGTAACATATTTAGGACATGATCTTTCTCAAGAGGGAGTATCACCAGACAAAGCGAAGTATGCAGCAATTGAACAATATCCGACACCTAAGACAGCGGAAGAAACAAAGAGATTTGTAGCATTTTGCAACTATTACAGACGTTTTATTAAAAATTTTGCGGAAATATGCAGACCACTCAACAAATTATCGAGGAAAGTAGTAGAATTTTCGTGGACCGAGGAGTGTGAAAAAGCATTCAAAAAGCTTAAAGCATCTCTGACGAAACCACCAATTTTAAAATATCCTGATTTCAACAAACAGTTTATCTTAACAACAGACGCATCCAATGAGAGTTGTTCAGCAATCCTAAGTCAAGATTATAACGGAATTGACCTACCTATAGCATATGCATCAAGAAGTTTTAGTAAAGGAGAATGTAATAAACCTATAATCGTTAAGGAATTACTAGCGATTCATTGGGGAATTAATTATTTTAAATGTTATCTATATGGAGCACCAACATTCAAAGTAAAAACAGACCATAAACCTTTGACACACCTATTTGCAATGAAAGAACCAACCTCAAAACTCACGAGGATCAGATTAGACCTAGAAGAATATGACTTCGAAATAGAGTATATAACAGGGAAAAGTAACTACGCAGACAGCCTTTCAAGAATAACATTGCATCAACTAAAAAACCTATACATAGACAACGCCCATATACTAGCTATAACAAGAGCTCAAGCAAAAGAAAAGGAGAAAGAAGCAAGACAAACAAAGGCTGAAAGTGAACTCGCACTACAGCCAGAAGCCACCAAACAGACAGTAAGGAAGGTACTAAATAATTTAGAGGCGCATAGACTACCAATTTTGTCCTTTGGAGCAGAACTAATCTCACCAAGACTGAGCATTAGGGCCAAAAACAAAATAAAATGCAGCAAAAGCATAGCCACAGGATTGAATCGTTTCGATTTAAACCAAGCGTTGGTACAGCTTGATAAGCTGGCGGTAGAGAATGCAGTACGTAAAGTAAAAATATACGTAAATGTAATTATTTTTAAAATGTGCACAATTGATGAATTTATTAAAGAAGGAAATAAAAAATTGAAGAATATAGAAATATACATATGTGAAGTACCAGAAACAATAAAAGATGACAAAGAAAAACACAGATTAATAGGAGAATACCATAATCACCCGATGTTCGGAGGACACGTAGGGAATAACAGACTAATTAAGAAGCTAAAGGCAAGATTCCGATGGAAAAATTTGGAAAAAGACGTAAGAAAATACGTAAAACAATGCCACAAATGTCAAATTAACAAACCGAAAAGAACACATGTCGAAGAGTTCGTGATATCGGACACATCTTCCAAACCATGGGACATAGTATACATAGATACAATAGGTCCATTCACGAGAAGTAATGAAGGTAATAAATACTGTATCACAATGTTGTGTGAACTGACAAAATACGCGGTCAGCATACCAGTGTGCAATAAAGAAGCAGAGACAATAGCAAGAGGAATCTTTGATCATTTCATACTGTAACGGTCCACCCGTTATAATATCATTTTTAGCGCTGTAATTATTTTAAAAAAAAATTATTTTCTCTTGATCGCTTAATCTTTCTTAATTTTCTCGTAAAGGACTTCTCATGTGACGTCACACTGTACGGAACATAGTTGTTGAACCGTTCCTTGTCATTTAATTCGTGTTCCGTGAGAGTTTGACGTTTTCCTCGCTGATTGTGGGAGGAATGAGAGACACTTGGCCGGTGACTGCGAGGTTGACAGGTTGGTGTTGCTAGTTAGTACCGTAAATGGCGGTTAATTTCTTCAAAATTAATTTTTATTTCGACTAAGTTAAAGTATAGTCGTATAGTGAAAAGTTACCACCACTTGTTTCCTGGAGTACGGGTTTCCTGGAGTAAGGATGGGAGTACCATCAGTGGAAGAGGAATAAAAAAATTAACCGGTAAATCGTTTTTTCTACTAATGTTTTTAGTTAACCTTGAATATATGAAATAGTTGGTTCATTGTTAAATTTTCTTAGCCAGTCCCTTAGGTGAAGAATGTAGATTATTTCGATCTGTATATTATCTTATCTCGATCTTTTATATTAATGGGTTTTTGGTTTTACATAACCAAACATTTTGAAGTCCTCAAATTAATATTGGAAATAATTACCATTTCTCTGTACGTTTTAAACCGATTGAACATCCAATATTTTTATAAATTCTATATATTTTTACAGATATTCCCTCAGATAAATCATATTCAAATTTCACATTCATCATTATTTGTTCATGCTTTCAAACTCAAAATAGTTCAAGGTTACCTGAGATTAGTTTTTGTTCCATTTTTAATGGTTGTTTTTTTTCTATGTTATTGCTTCTAAAAAGTTTTCCTCGATTATTTCTTCTTCTCTTTACTTTTGTTTACCGGTTTATATGAGAAATCAAACGAAGTATATGTTTTTAGCCATTTGGAAGAAAGCTAACCCTCATGTGAAGTCGTACCCACCTTGACCACCTAGGGAAGCCACCTTGACCTTATTGCAGCCACCGCCAAGTCAACCTGGGAGTATGTCATTGGGAGCAAGCTTTGGGGAGCATTCTAGCTCAATTTTCGTCTTCGCACCTGGGTCTACAGGAGGCATGATTTTGCATCATCCTGATGCTCATTTCTGAGGATGCAGCAGCAACCTCTTTAGGAGTCGTTTGGGAACAATTAGTGTGGTGATAAAAGTAACTATGGTTTTTATATTTCAGAAATTTATGTGATACATTATGTTTATTAATTACTTTTTCAGATTTAGCCTACCTTTTTTTTATATGACATACTTGTATACATATGACATATTTGAAAATTAATATTTGGTTCCCAAACTATTGTAGCTCTGGTAAGTTACTTGTGTACACAAGGTAATAAGCCTAGAAAATTAGGTTTTTATATTTTATTATTGGTTTGATATTTATTTTTTGTAATATTACTTGCTTGCTTCCCAAATATTTTCTTATTTATTCGCTTTATTTCATTTGTTCGGTTAATTCGTCGTTACTTTATTTTATTGCATTTGCTCGGGTAATTTTGGTCATCGTTTCGGTATTTATCTTAACTTCATTTCTATAACTTTTATTCATTGTATATCTAAATTTGCTTAATTCATTTAGTATTTTCCCTTAGTTAGGCTCATGCCTATTTACATATATTTATTTGCATTATTTTCATCTTCGTCGGTTTCAATTCAGTTGTACGTAGCAAGCGTACTATAACCATTTGGTAGAAGACTCATGTTAGTTGTACCCTATATGTAAGAGGTATTTATATAATTTTGTAATAGATAACATTATTGTAGTTATCTCAAATATAACTTTTTGTATAACTTATGTCATTTTAGAGTCACATGATATGCACTTTGTGTAACTCAGAGATTGTTAAAAATCTGGTAGTTAATTTTAATAAATATTTACTTATTTTGTATATCAATTATTTTATTACTCCTTTATGTTCATTATTACAGATTTAATATATTTACTATCTGACAACAGTATAAGATACCTGGGAAAATGATCGAAGATCATTTTCATGGCGCCCATGATTTGTTAGATTTATTTATCTTGTTCGTCTTTAGAAATTATTCATCTTCATTCCTTTTCAGTACCTTATTCTTATTTTATTATTTCACCTTTTAGTCATCATTACTATCTACATAGAGCTACTGTTCTTCGACAGGCATGCAAACGAGCCGTATCCATCCTTGAGTGTCAAGTGGTTTTCTTGCATCTCTTGCTAGCCAACTCTATTCAGTTTGCCTCTGTCTCTTCCCACTTCTACTTCTATCCCTTCTAATCCCCTTTCTTCAGTACACTTTAGTAGTATTTTTCCTATTGCGGCTTCTCAACGTAGAAGCCACTTCACCCTTTTCTTTACACACCCCACATTCTCTTCTTTTCAGCCAACTATTTAACTATTTAGTTATATTTAGTCTTTTCTTTTTTTTTTCCTTACTTCTGTTGGAGTATATCTTTCTTTTTACTTTCACTCCAACAGAAGTTTTCTTATTTTTGTTACACTGGCGCCCAACGTGGGGCCAACCGTTTTATGGTTCTAAGACAGTAGTTCTTTTAGTTCAATTTTCTTTTATTGGAATTTCCTGTTTTATTAACTTTTTGATATCTTTGTATACATGTTACTTCTGATTTATTTTTGGTCTTTAAAACTTTATGAATACTAAACAGGTAGACTTATGCTGCTTTTGGTTTTGATTAGTTTATTTTTGATACCTCATTTTTAGTTTTAGTGGTACAGCTCATATTTTAGTTTGAATTTTGTATTTTTATTGGAAACTTATTTGTGTATTTAGAATGAGTATACATGACTGACATTATTTTCTATTATTATGGATTTTTAGTCCTTCTACAAATGGTAGTATGTTTGCACGTACAATTAATTATTGACTATATGCATATATTTTTTTTCTAGTGTGGTTATATTTTCAACCTAACTAGAAATTATTTTCAGTATTTAGGTATTTTATTTACTTTATTGATTTGATTATTTATATATTTTGCTGGCATTTTGATTTGTTGGTGTGTCGCTAATATTTTCTCCATATGTATCTTTGTCTTACAAACTTTAGATTATATTTTATATTTGTTATTTTTGATATTTGGGTTGTTTGGTAAGACAGGCACACACCACAAAGCAATATCAGTCCAGATATTAGTTTATATACATGATACGTTGAATTCGCATGGTTCGGATGGTTACAGATGGTCATCCAAACTATTTTTCTTTAATTGGTAGTGTTAAACATAACAATTATAATTATTGTATAGTAAAGTAGTTCCATTATCCATCTCAGTTTCTAGTTTTATTATTGTTGATAATAATATTATGTCAGTGTGGGTACCCTAATATAATTACTGCTATTATAAATCAGATAAATACTTTAGGTTGAGATTTAAATAGGTATAAATTCTTTATTAGTTAGGAAACATTGGTACTTTTTCTATTAAGTTTAGAATAATCTTCAGAAGAAGATTACCTTAACAGTGTTGTTCAAGCTAATCTCTTCTTCTGTTTGTCTTTAGCTTAGCTCAATCTTTAGTATGGTTAGAAATTTTAGTCTGATATTTTTTTTGTCATCTGATAATGCAGGTACCTACATACATTGCTTGATTTCATCTTTGGCTTTGTTGTTGATGACTTTTAATTTATTACTCATTAGGTTAATTATTAGTAGTACTTTATGTATGAGTTTATTTTTTTTTGGTATTATACATGATGCATTTTAATTACTAGTATGAGTCAATATTATTGATTGCTGATCCTGTCAGTAGGATTACACAATTAATAAGAACTTCACTTGTATTTTTGTTTAGTTTTTTTGCACACCTAACCCCTGAAGTTAGAAGGGTTGTTGATTATTGTGATATTTAGGTATATATTGGGATAGGTAAGCTCATACAAGTACTCTTGTTTAATAATGGATATTATGATGGAACTATGTTACACTACCATATCTCAGGTTATGTGTTATATTATGTTGAATATTTGATTACTTACTAATTTTTTATTATTTTTAAATCTTGTTATTGAATTTGCCATATCGGAAAGATGTTGTGGTTTAATTTGTTATTAGGTTACTCTATTGACATTTGTCTCCAATATCTTAAACACTGTATAATAATTTATATCCTTCTATCCTACACAGTATGATTCTGGAATTAGTTTGGAATTTTGATGTAAGTATGTATGAATTCTTGAGTCTTTCATATTTCTTTTAGAAACTACTTAGTCTGTTGATGCTCAAAGTTGGTGAATACGTGGGTTCGAAGTTCAGCAAGGCGCCATTGCTATCCGATTTCGCAATCTATGTCTTTCATTGCAGAGTAGACAGATGTTTATCTATCATAATATTTCTGGTCAGGAAATGTCTGCAGCATGTCCTAACTATTCTTGTCTAATTAGTCCAATTATTCCAGTTACATATTTACAATTTGATAGGGAAGTATTTAGTTTATATTTTATCTCGTACTTCATAGTATGTTTGTTGTTGACTATCCCTATACGCAGTAGGTTTGTTAAGTCAGTATTTGGAGTGTTTAGACAAATGAGTTGTTCATCAGAGTATATTCCCACTTCTTTCCTTAGGCATTAGTTGCTATTCAGATTCTGGAATATTTCTTGAATAATTCCACGTATGTGAGAACGCATGAATTTGCAGTTTTATTTAAAATTGTGCTCGTTCTCGTCAATTTTTTTCCCTATCACTTATCATATTTTTTTTTCTTCCTATTATTTATCATAGTGCCATAGACCTTGTAAGTTCACCATTCATTCTGTTTTCTTCCTTACTTATTCTTATATTGGTACCTTATATGAGTCTGGTTATTCTCATACATCTGTTGTAGCAACATGCTATAGTTCGCGAATACCAGCACGAATTAAGTTTATGTAGTTTCTATAATATTTTAGTCAATACACTGTAGGTATTTATCATACCTTTGATTTAGTTTGGTTACATCTCTGTTACTTAATCTGTTAGTAATTTTTTATTCTGACTTATTTTGATTACTTAGTTTGGATAGGTTCATATTACCGGATGAGGGTGTATGTAGACCTAATTTATTTATTTTGTTCAGTATTAGTTACCATTGGATCCAATAATTTAGTTTATTTAGTATTAGTAAGAATTGGTCCATAAATTTGCCTGATCGTTCTTCTTTGGATATACTCTTATATAAATCTGGTGTCCATTGATAGTCCGATTCTGGATAAGTGTCCGATTCTTCATTTATTTTGTGTATTTGGTTGGATAGGTTCGTATCACCGGATGTGGGTGTACGTAGACCTGATCTGTTTATGTGGTTTAGTATTGGTGTGAATTGGTCCATAAATTTCCCTGGTCGTTCTACTTTGGATATGCCTTTTATGAATCTGGTGTCCACTGATAGTCCGACTTTGGATTAAGTGTCCGATTCCACATCTATTTTGGTTATTGAGTTTTGGATTCCTTTGGTATGTTTATTATTGGTATTATTTGGCATTAGTGAGAGTTGTTCCATAAATCTTCCTGATTGTCCTTCTCTGGATATACTATTATGAATCTGGTGTCCATTGTTAGTTCAGTTTTGGATAAAGTGTTCAATTCTTTACTTATTTTAGTTACTGATTTTTTTTTATTCACTTGGCTACATTTACTTTTGATATGGTTCGAATTGGCTCACACCTTTTCCTGGTTGTTCCGTCCTTGGATATATCCTTTATAAATCTGATGTCCATGGATAGCTCAATTTTGGTTTTAGTGCCCAATTCGACACTTAGTTATTAGTATGAACTTTAGTACAATATTTAGTTTGTTTGGTTTTTGAAGCAATTCATTAATATTGGTAACAGAGAGTAACATTTTAGCATGAGTTTGAGTCATATATGTATTTATTTTTCCTTGATCATTAGTTTATGCTTATTGGTAATCTTGCGAATCAACGTGGATTGTTAGACTATTGTAAATTTAGTTGTTAACATTTTGAAGTTTAAAAAAAAATATTTTTTTTGGTAAAAAAAATTTTTTTCCCGAGTAGTAGGGGATTGTAACGGTCCACCCGTTATAATATCATTTTTAGCGCTGTAATTATTTTAAAAAAAAAATTATTTTCTCTTGATCGCTTAATCTTTCTTAATTTTCTCGTAAAGGACTTCTCATGTGACGTCACACTGTACGGAACATAGTTGTTGAACCGTTCCTTGTCATTTAATTCGTGTTCCGTGAGAGTTTGACGTTTTCCTCGCTGACTGTGGGAGGAATGAGAGACACTTGGCCGGTGGCTGCGAGGTTGACAGGTTGGTGTTGCTAGTTAGTACCGTAAATGGCGGTTAATTTCTTCAAAATTAATTTTTATTTCGACTAAGTTAAAGTATAGTCGTATAGTGAAAAGTTACCACCACTTGTTTCCTGGAGTACGGGTTTCCTGGAGTAAGGATGGGAGTACCATCAGTGGAAGAGGAATAAAAAAATTAACCGGTAAATCGTTTTTTCTACTAATGTTTTTAGTTAACCTTGAATATATGAAATAGTTGGTTCATTGTTAAATTTTCTTAGCCAGTCCCTTAGGTGAAGGATGTAGATTATTTCGATCTGTATATTATCTTTATCTCGATCTTTTATATTAATGGGTTTTTGGTTTTACATAACCAAACATTTTGAAGTCCTCAAATTAATATTGGAAATAATTACCATTTCTCTGTACGTTTTAAACCGATTGAACATCCAATATTTTTATAAATTCTATATATTTTTACAGATATTCCCTCAGATAAATCATATTCAAATTTCACATTCATCATTATTTGTTCATGCTTTCAAACTCAAAATAGTTCAAGGTTACCTGAGATTAGTTTTTGTTCCATTTTTAATGGTTGTTTTTTTTCTATGTTATTGCTTCTAAAAAGTTTTCCTCGATTATTTCTTCTTCTCTTTACTTTTGTTTACCGGTTTATATGAGAAATCAAACGAAGTAGATGTTTTTAGCCATTTGGAAGAAAGCTAACCCTCATGTGAAGTCGTACCCACCTTGACCACCTAGGGAAGCCACCTTGACCTTATTGCAGCCACCGCCAAGTCAACCTGGGAGTATGTCATTGGGAGCAAGCTTTGGGGAGCATTCTAGCTCAATTTTCGTCTTCGCACCTGGGTCTACAGGAGGCATGATTTTGCATCATCCTGATGCTCATTTCTGAGGATGCAGCAGCAACCTCTTTAGGAGTCGTTTGGGAACAATTAGTGTGGTGATAAAAGTAACTAAGGTTTTTATATTTCAGAAATTTATGTGATACATTATGTTTATTAATTACTTTTTCAGATTTAGCCTACCTTTTTTTTATATGACATACTTGTATACATATGACATATTTGAATATTAATATTTGGTTCCCAAACTATTGTAGCTCTGGTAAGTTACTTGTGTACACAAGGTAATAAGCCTAGAAAATTAGGTTTTTATATTTTATTATTGGTTTGATATTTATTTTTTGTAATATTACTTGCTTGCTTCCCAAATATTTTCTTATTTATTCGCTTTATTTCATTTGTTCGGTTAATTCGTCGTTACTTTATTTTATTGCATTTGCTCGGGTAATTTTGGTCATCGTTTCGGTATTTATCTTAACTTCATTTCTATAACTTTTATTCATTGTATATCTAAATTTGCTTAATTCATTTAGTATTTTCCCTTAGTTAGGCTCATGCCTATTTACATATATTTATTTGCATTATTTTCATCTTCGTCGGTTTCAATTCAGTTGTACGTAGCAAGCGTACTATAACCATTTGGTAGAAGACTCATGTTAGTTGTACCCTATATGCAAGAGGTATTTATATAATTTTGTAATAGATAACATTATTGTAGTTATCTCAAATATAACTTTTTGTATAACTTATGTCATTTTAGAGTCACATGATATGCACTTTGTCTAACTCAGAGATTGTTAAAAATCTGGTAGTTAATTTTAATAAATATTTACTTATTTTGTATATCAATTATTTTATTACTCCTTTATGTTCATTATTACAGATTTAATATATTTACTATCTGACAACAGTATAAGATACCTGGGAAAATGATCGAAGATCATTTTCATGGCGCCCATGATTTGTTAGATTTATTTATCTTGTTCGTCTTTAGAAATTATTCATCTTCATTCCTTACCTTATTCTTATTTTATTATTTCACCTTTTAGTCATCATTACTATCTACATAGAGCTACTGTTCTTCGACAGGCATGCAAACGAGCCGTATCCATCCTTGAGTGTCAAGTGGTTTTCTTGCATCTCTTGCTAGCCAACTCTATTCAGTTTGCCTCTGTCTCTTCCCACTTCTACTTCTATCCCTTCTAATCCCCTTTCTTCAGTACACTTTAGTAGTATTTTTCCTATTGCGGCTTCTCAACGTAGAAGCCACTTCACCCTTTTCTTTACACACCCCACATTCTCTTCTTTTCAGCCAACTATTTAACTATTTAGTTATATTTAGTCTTTTCTTTTTTTTTCCTTACTTCTGTTGGAGTATATCTTTCTTTTTACTTTCACTCCAACAGAAGTTTTCTTATTTTTGTTACAATACCAACATACGGACTCATGAAGCAAATAAGAACAGACCAAGGCACAGAGTATAAGAACGAAGTAATGCAGGAATTAACAAAGCTATTAAAAATAGAACACAACTTTTCAACGGCATACCACCTACAGTCCATTGGAAGTTGCGAAAAACTACACAGAACGTTGAACGAGTACGTAAGAGCATTCATAGACGAAGACAGAGAAAATTGGGATGTGTGTTGCAGAATGTTCACATACTGCTACAATACAACCCCTAACGCGTATCATGGATACACACCGTTCGAACTGTTATATGGCAGGAAGGTTAACCTGCCGGAAGACCTTACACATGAGATTCAACCATGTTACAATATATATGCCTACTACAATGAGTTACGATACAAACTACAAAGCGCACACGAGAGAGCCAGAACCTTCTTATTAAAACACAAAAAAGAGCGGCAAGAAAAGAATAAGCTCAAAGCAACACCACAACACTTTAAAATAGGAGACCTAGTCCTTGTAAAAAGGGAAGAGAATGGTAAGTTTGATAGTCTTTATGTAGGTCCTTTCACGATAACAGAAGTAAATAGCGTTAATTGTAAAATCAGAATAGAAAACAATAAAATCAAGGAAATACATAAGAATAGATTATATGCTTACAATCCGAAAACACAGTGAGTGACAAGTGTTACGAAACAATGTTGTTAAACGAACATTTTATATTATTTATGTATTTGCGTAGGCTTAGGAAGTTTGTATATAAAATAAATTTTTTGTATTGATTACAACACAGTATGGGTTGGTAGCACGACTTGCAAATTTCCCTCCCCGTAGTCGGAAAATTCCTAAAAAGGGAAGGTGTACAAGAATTCATCTGTACTCAGTAGATATATCTTAAAAACACCCTGTAATTATCTACGATAATTACTTTCAGTTATTTATGTCATCATAACAATATTACAACCTTCATTCGATTATACAAATATTGTTATCCTAGATCACGATTCACTAATAATTGCAGAGTCAATTATAAACACTTTTCATGGTCGATGCTGAATAGGCATTTCTAAATATATAAACAGCAAAACTATAACAAGGGAATTCTTATTATTATATGAGACATTCGTCATTCTATTTTGTGATCAGACGTAATATTTCCACATTAAAGATAGTGTCTCTTTTTCTTCACGAGACGTTCTTTGGGTGCGGTGCTACCAGCTTATGCTCATGCGAGTGTAAATAAAACAACTCAACAAGTAAAAGCGTATCAATTATTCCACCCCTCGGATAAGGGATAACCACCCTCACCGGGAGCAGATAGCCTTAATGCCAGGGCTGTCATAATTCCGAGTAAACTTAAAAAAACAATTTACAACTTTTCTGTTCCCTATCTCAAATTGAAGGAAAAGTCCACTTTTGCATCTGAACCAATTCTTTCACACCAAATTACTACTAGGAACTGTCCAATTTTGCTCTTTATCAAATTGTTAATATATAGCCCTGTAATCACAGATTTCAGAGGTGTATTCACCTTATTTTGACCAAAAAGTGGAAATGTGCGGTTTTGCATCTAGACCCTCATTTGTACAATAAACAAAAGCAAAGAAAATATCTGACAAGTAATGACATTAAAGTGGCCATGATGAAGAGTCACATTCTAATGTTTTGAGAAACGTCAGAAACTCTTACGTCAGAAATTTTGACCTACGTAATCTTGCTTTTGTAGTAAAAAGACTATAAGCAATTTGAAATAAATAGTAGCAACAACAATTACTCCAAAGACTTTTTAAACATTAAGATACATACAGAACAGAAATTAATTGATTTTATTGACACGGAAGATAACTCCATTAACAAACCATTTACAATAGAAGAACTAAACCATTCCTTACGTACTACAAAAAACTCTGCACCAGAACCAGATGACATTCCTGTAAGTTTTCTTCAAAATCTGCCAGACAACGCAAAACTATACCTCCTTGACTTATACAACAAAATTTGGAATAGCCATGAATTTTCATCGAAATGGGCAGAGGCGATAGTAATACCTTTATTGAAAGCAAACAAAACACGAACTGACCCTGAACCATATCGATCAATTTCCCTCAGCAACACAATCTGCAAAATATTAGAAACATGGTAAATAAAAGGTTGTGGTTTCTAGACAAAAATAATTTAATAATAAATGAGCAAAGTGGATTTCGAAGAAATAGGTCAACTTTGGATAATTTAATAGATTTAGAGTCAGAAATACATGAAAGTTTTGCTATTAAACAGGAATGTCTTGCTGTGTTTGTTGACATAAATAAAGCTTTCGATATGGCTTGGAGGTATGATATTTTAAACACATTAAGTCACTGGTGAGTAAAAGGTAACATACTTTATTTTACGTGTAAATGGTATTACATCAAGTATAAAGAATCAAGAAAATGGTACTCCGCAAGGATCTGTCATCAGTTCAACACTTTTTTTGATTTCCATAAACAAAATATTAAATAATCTACCAAAACTTGTTAAAGCAAGATTATATGCTGACGACTTAGTATTGTATACAAAAGGAAAAAATATTCGCTTGATAAAAAAAATCTACAATGTACATTAAACCACCTTGAGAATTGGTCAAAACATGTGGGAGTACAATTTACTACGACGAAAACAAAATGTATATTGTTTTCAAAGAATCGACATTCTACAAATCCAGATCTGCAAATATATGGAAACAGCTTAGAATATGTTGACCACACAAAATTTTTAGGAATGTTTTTCGATAAAAAACTCTCTTGGAAAATGAATATTATGTACATCAATCAAACTTGTCAAACTGGTCTGAATTTATTGCGAACTCTGTGTAACAGATTGGGGTCAGATTTTGAAGGCCTTATTCATATTTACAAATCATTTATATGATCAAAAATTGATTATGCTTCAATAGTTTACGCTTCTGCCAAGAAGACATTACTTGCTCAGCTTGAAACTATACAGAATACAGGATTACGAATAGCTACTGGAGGTTTTCGTACGAGCCCTGTTGAAAATTTACAATGTTTAACTGGTGAACCACCTTTGAAATTTAGGAGAATGTATCTATCGTTAGCTTAAGCATCAAGCATTCAATCAATGAAATCACATCCCTCTCTTCATAATACAATTGGTGACCGTTTTAAAGATATTTATATTAAAAAAACTCGAACTGATCCTCGTATAGTATTCAGTTTGCAAAATTCTTTGATAAGTCAACTACGGCTGAATTTCCATCATGGACAATACTCCCTGTACAATGTGATCTAACTCTCACCAAATATACTAAGTTTTGAAACTACTTACAAAATAATAAACCAAGAGTCACTTAACAAACTTTCATGTTTTTCCGATTTTATCACATCTATACAGATGCATCCAAATCCAGGGATGGTGTAGGATCAGCAATTGTCACTCCAAATTCCATATTGCAATTTAAACTATCATCTACTAGCAGCATTCTATCTGGAGAACTGTTTTCGATTCTCCAAGCATTAATTCATATAAACAACCTTAACATCTTAAAAACTCTGATAATTACTGATTCTCTCAGTGCATTACATTCAATAAAACAGCTCTACACCAGTAATCCTATCGTTCATCTAACACAGTGGTTCCCAACCTTTTTCGGCCTACCGCCCATTTTTCCAAAAACAAAATACTTAACGCCCCCCTTAAAAAACTCTTCCATTCTTAAAATTAGTAACGCACTTTCATTCACAATTGTTTTACCTTTTTTGGGTCAAAGGCTACCTTAAATATGATTCGACGGCCCCTTAACTAATCCAAGCAACAACAAATTTAAAAAAAAATGTTGTATTCAAAAATACAGTATTCATGTATTGATCAAACTTTAACTTAAATACATATCATAAAAAACAATATAATAATAATATAACATTTTTAATGAGAAGGCTGAGCTTGATCTAATGATAGTAATCTGTCAATATTTGGTTCCATACTTGTCATCAGCGATCTTAAATCACCGCGCTCCACTATGGACAGTCTACTTCTCTTCTTTGTTAATAAGTTGCTGACTATGCTAAATCATCTTTCGGCTAAATACGATGAAGGAAAGGCAATGAAAAACTTCTTTGATGCAGCCCATAAAGCTGGATATAATACTGAAATTTGACATTGCAGCCAAAATTCTTGATATCCATTTTTAAATTTCACTTTTAACTCTTCATTTGTTGACAATTCTATCAATTCCTCCTGTAGTGATAATTCTGCTGTTTCTAAACTTGAGAACGGTTCTAGCACCCAATCTGGAATAATCAGACCAAGGATATCCTGAAATCTATTTCTAAAATCTTCTTGAAGTGCTTCCAAGTGCTGGCAATATACCAGAATGTCTTCATCATTTGTCTCCACAAAGGAAAGATTTTGAAACTGATGAAATTGTCTCCGACCCAAATTTTGCCTATACAAATTAAGTTTTGACACGAACGAGGAAATAGTTCTTTTTGCTTTGATCAAATTCAAATTATCACCTTGTAGCTGTAGGTTTGTTTCATTAAATTTATCGTATATATCAGTTAAATAAGCAATATCGCTCTTAAATTTTAATAAATTGTCTCTCAATGAATCATCTTTGCTTTCAAAAAACTCTAAAACTGAGTCAAAGAGATCATAAAATCTTTTTAGACAGGTACCCTTCGAAAGCCATCGAACTTCTGTGTGCAACAATAAACGATTAAAATTCTCGTCGTTTTCATCACACAGTTTTCTAAACAATCTATCATTGAGAGCACTGCTTCTGATCTTGTTAACTGCAGTAATTACATATTGTAGTGAACAATGAAGGCGATCACTAAGATTTCGTTTATATTTTCGGATTCACCTTCTCTATTTCTGTGTGAGAAGCGAAAAGCAAAGTTGTTAGAAGCAAAGAAGCAATGAGTTACTTTAGGGGGGCGGCAGCTGTTCCTCAACGCCCCCCAAATTTTCCTTGGACCCAAAAAGCCCCCTTATCTCTCTTCAACGCCCACCGGTGGGCGGTACCGCCCCCGTTGGGAACCACTGATCTAACACATCTATTACACCTTATAAACCAGGCAAACCAGCAAATTCGCTTCTTTTGGGTTCCATCAGATATTGGTTTCGAAGGCAACAAAAGCGGATCAATATGCTCGTGAAGCAATACACAGTGCATTTTCAATAACAGTGAATACAGTGCCAGTGACCGATTTTAAAACGTTCGTAAAACAGAAAGTTCTAAGTGAATGGGGAAGTAAATGACAACAATCAAAATCATTTCTACAGACTATTAAACGTACAACACATTCATGGTGTGAGATAAACATCGACCGCCGATTGTTTGTTAAAATAACTCGTTTGCGTATAGGATACAGCTCATAGTCATATTATATCCAAATTAAATCACCCTATATGTGATCATTGTAACTGTAATATATCCATACCACATATTTTGGTAGATTGTCCCAAATTTATCAACGAAAGAAACATTCAATACCTGTAAATCTAAAAGATGTTTTAGGAGATAATTGTAATCCGAAAAACCATTTTAATTATCTAAAGGATATTGGCATTTTAAACAAACTGTGAAGAAGTTTAATTTTTTTTTATATATCTAGTATTAAGATACGGACAAGTCACATACTTTAGTTTGTTATTAATTAGTAAAAAGCACAATACTGCGAAATTAATTTTAACTTAAATATTGTACTACAAACCTACCCACTTAATTGTAATATTAATTGTACAAATCCTGATTGTATGCTCAAATGTAATTAACTGTATATTATGTTCTCCCGCTAATAACTCTTAGTAGTTGATGCAGTTAATAAAGAAAAAACAAATTTGGAGGTTTGTATACCTAAATTTATTATTATTAGACAAGGTGTTATACGGGATGTCTCACCGGAATTCTCCGATGAATATCTTAAAAATTAAATTAAAAATACGAAATAAATTCTAATTTTGAGGTAGTAAACGTTTCTAGAATAAATAGAAAAACGGTTACCGATGATAAAATAAATTATGTTCCTACTAAATCGTGTAAGTTTTAAAACACAAGTACTTCCAAAATACGGTACTATAAATAAGGTGTTAAAAAAGAAATTGAACCATATCAACAAAAGGCCCTACTTTGTTTTACCTGTTTGCGATATGGGCATCAGGGAAAGCAATGTAGAAGTAGCCCTCGATGTAACAATTGCCAGAAAGACCAAAATACAAAAGAGTATCAGGAAAAAACATTAACTGCAAAATGTTTTAGTTGTATGGGAGACCACTTCATAACATATCTTAAATCATGTCCAGAATTTAAAAGACAGAAATTAATTAAAGAATGCATGACTAATAGTAATATCAATTATCATTATGCCAACAAACACATTCCCCGCAAATCTTATGCAAACGTAACATCAAATAACATTATTAAAGATTCTCATCAACAAAATTTGCCTTCTTCTAATTACCCTCTTGTTAATCAAAGCTTAAATAATTCTTCTGTTACCCGTCCATTAACTTTTTCGGACAATAGTAATCTTAATAAATATACAGTCGTCAAATCTTCTAAAGGTAGCAAAAGGCAGAGACCAAATAGTCCTGTCTTAACAGTCAGATCCAGAATTTACATTTATCTTTAGACAATCAGGAACTAATCTCCCAATTATAAATAGTCCTTCATATACAAATAATTTGAATTCAAATTCTCACAAGCTACAGAGTCAAACTCTGATATTTTAGATATAATTTTTACTATTGTTACCGAACTTTTTAAAAATTTTAGGGAAACTAATAATCCCAATGTTACAAAACAAGACTTACAACAAATATTAATTAGTAAACAACTAATTACTAATAACTTATTAAACATGCACAATATACCAACTACTTCGTCGTCTTCTCAGCTATAATCAAACTCAACATTTACAGTTGTACTGCAGATCTGCAGTTGCCAATAAAGAAAACTTAGAATATCTCTTAAATGCAACAGAAACTACCATACCAGGTCAGAGACCTGGTTCAAACAGGGAATGTTTTATAACTTCCAAGGTTATAATATTGTTCGGTCAGATCGTACGGATGGTTACGGTGGAGTAGCCATACTAGTAAAATCCAATAGATTATTCTCAGAAGTCGTAGTACAGAAACCAGCGAAAATTATGTGTACATGCATCGAAGTGAAACTTCTACCTAATAACAAAGCAGTGTACATACTGTCAATATACATTAAACCAAAGACTCGGATAGAATTAAGAGAATGGATACATTTTTTCGAACACCTACCAAGATCTTTTACAATTGCTGGAGATTTCAATGCTCATCAAATTTCTTGGGGTTGTGAATTTAATGATGTCTATGGTGTTTCTTTGCTCAATGCTATTAATCACTGCAATCTTGCGTATCTCAATGATGGTGCACCCACACTTGTTACGTCAGGCAGGAAAAGTGCCATTGATCTGTCTATTTGTACGCAAGACATAGTACATTTAATATCTTGGTCAGTCATAGGATCCAATCACCTTCATATATATATATATATATATATATATATATATATATATATATATATATATATATATATATACAGAAACAACAGATAGCATATATATATATATATATATATAGGGTGTAACAAAAATACAGGTCATAAATTTAATCACATATTCTGGGACCAAAAATAGTTCGATTGAACCTAACTTACCTTAGTACAAATGTACACATAAAAAAGTTACAGCCCTTTGAATTTACAAAATGAAAATCGATTTTTTCCAATATATCGAAAACTATTAGAGATCTTTTATTGAAAATACACATGTGGCATTCTTATAGTAGTAGTATCTTAAGAGAAAATTATAGTGAAATTTGGACACCCCATAAAAAAATTATGGGGGTTTTGTTCCTTTAAACCATCCCAAACTTTTGTGTACGTTCCAATTTAATTATTATTGTAGTACCATTAGTTAAACACAATATTTTAAAAACTTTTTTGCCTCTTAGTACTTTTTCGAAAAGTCATTTTTTATCGAGATATTTTGAATATTTGTCAAATCCACCACATATTTGTATATGGCTAAGTATGATTATGGAGACAAGGAAGTAATATGAAAATTTATTTATAATTTACATTTTTAGGTATATTTTGAACCATATTAAAAAAGAAGTAATATCTCGATAAAAAGTGCCTTCTCGAAAAAATACAAAGAGACAAAAAAGTTTTAAAAATACTGTGTTTAACTAATGGTACTGCAGTAAAAGTTTAATTGGAACATACACAAACATTTGGGGGGTTTAAAGGAACAAAACCCCCATAAAATTTTTATGTAAACATATTAAAAAAGAAGCCGCAACTAGATGAATACAGCCTTATCAAAAAAATACTAAGAGGCAAAAAAGTTTTAGAAATATTGAGTTTAATTAATGGTACCACAATAATAATTTAATTGGAACGTACACAAAAGTTTGGGGGGGTTTAAGGGAACAAAACCCCCATAAAATTTTTATGGGGACACAAATTTCACTATAATTCTTTTTTAAGATGTTCCTGCAATAAGACTGCCACATGTCCATTTTTACTAAAAAATCTCTAATAGTTTTCGATATATTCGAAAAAATCGATTTTCATTTTGTAACTTCAAAGGGCTGTAACTTTTTTTATGTGCATATTTGTACTAAGGTAAATTAGGTTTATTCGAACTATTTTTGGTCTCAGTATGTGTGATTTAATTTATGACCTGTATTTTCGTTACACCCTGTATATATATGAATTAAACGAAAAGATTTCTCTGGTATACAGAAGAAATCTTTTCCGTAGCGGAGCGAAAATGTAAATTTCAAAGTCTTCATAAAAGACGATGAACGACAAAAGACACCTCTTTGTGTCACAGATTTGTCTACAAAGCCACGTTATTCGCTACATATTCGTCAATAACGGAGAAACCGTGATATGTAAGGAAACGGCGATTGCATTTTATTTCACTTCGACCACCACCGATATTCTACACGACGTGTTTCGAGCTCATGTCAAGCTCTCGTCAGGAACATCTAGGTGGATGGTCGAAGTGTAACAAAATGCATTTGGCCTTTCTGGTAATAATAAAATAACCAGACTTCAGTACACTTGGTACGACATCTATATGAATTGAACGAAAAGATTTCACTGGTATACAGAAGAAATCTTTTCCGTAGCGGAGCGAAAATGTAAATTTCAAAGTCTTCATAAAAGACGATGAACGACAAAAGACACCTCTTTGTGTCACAGATTTGTCTACAAAGCCACGTTATTCGCTACCAAGTGAATGATTTGTAGACAAATCTGTGACACAAAGAGGTGTCTTTTGTCGTTCATCGTCTTTTATGAAGACTTTGAAATTTACATTTTCGCTCCGCTACGGAAAAGATTTCTTCTGTATACCAGAGAAATCTTTTCGTTTAATTCATATAGATGTCGTACCAAGTGTACTGAAGTCTGGTTATTTTATTATTACCAGAAAGACCAAATGCATTTTGTTACACTTCGACCATCCACCTAGATGTTCCTGACGAGAGCTTGACATGAGCTCGAAATACGTCGTGTAGAATATCGGTGGTGTTCGAAGTGAAATAAAATGCAATCGCCGTTTCCTTTACGGCGATTGCATTTTATTATATATATATATATATATATATATATATATATATATATATATATATATATATATATATATACAGGGTGGTTCACCTTATTCGCCTCGATCTCTGTACGGAAAACCACTTGATATTTTAAAAAAATTTCTTCACAGAAATATACAGGGCCTTTAATACTACAACCTAAAAATAATGTGAATTATACAGGGTGCTCCAAAAAAGAGTGGTATATCAAAGTTATATTTTTTCTTATGGAATGCACTATATCTGATGACATTACTGAATTGACGTTAAAAAATAAGCCATACTTTTATAAGGGTTCCCTATACCTAAATACAGGGTGTTTTGATTTATTTCGATTTTTATGAAAATGTAAGGTTTTAGAAAAAAAAATAAATATCTACGAATCTAAGAATCAGTAACAAATTCCTTCTTGGATCTTAATAATAGACTATTTAGCATACTTAAACAGATGCTTGCTGCGACAAAATTTCTTACAGGGTGGTCAAAATATGAGATTGTTCTATTAACAAATTCAAGCTGTAATAACTTACTTATTTTAAATAGAACACCCTGTATCTTACTAGTCTATCGCGTAGAAAATTTACTTAGCTTTCAATTTATATTAGGGTTTCCTATACCTATCTTTTACAGGGTGGTCAAAATATTAGATTGTTCTATTAACAAATTCAAGCTGTAATAACTTACTTATTTTAAATGGAACACCCTGTATCTTACTAATCTATCGCGTATAAAATTTACTTTGCTTTCAATTCTTATTAGGGTTACCTATGCCTATCTCCCTTCATTTTTGAAATATTTAAAGATTTCCTAATTTGTAAGCTTTAAAAATTAGATTTAAGTACCTATGTCGTGGTTATGTACAACACATCACCAACACCGGCAATATACTTAAATATCTTAGTCAAGATACTTTCGTTAATAAAATTCATATTTTTATCATATAATCACACAGAGAGTTCTTATTTTAAATGACATACTCGATATTATATTCTTTATAATGGAAGATATTTAAAATCTCTTCAATTCCATGTAAACATTCTCAATACACATGTTATTCTGTAAATGTTAATTCCCATGTTATTCTGTAAATACCCATTTTTACATATTTTTGTACAATAGGCTCGTTTTCGTCATAGTAGCCATTGCATTTAATTGTCTATAATTGCGATTCAAAGATTCAAACAAAAAGTGGTGTTCTTAAATTGATTTAATAACCATTGGTTAAAGATATGGAAAATACTTATACGGAATGAAATATAATTTAAGTATCTTCCAGAATACGGCACCTAATATAGGGTATGCAGTTTAATATAAACATATTATTCAATGTCACATGTAGGCCAAAATCAACTAAAATAATACAACACTCTGTGTGATTACATGATAACAATGAAAATTTTATTAAAAAGACTAAGAAATTGAAAATGGTTATTCATTTTTGAAAATTTTATTATTGACAGTATCATGTCTAAGTATATTGCCGGTGTTGGTGATGTGTTGTACATAATATGTAACCACGACATATTTACTTAATTCTAATTTTTAAAGCTTGCAAATTAGGAAATCTTTAAATATTTAACAAATGAAGGGAGATAGGTATAGGAAACCCTAATAAGAATTGAAAGCTAAATAAATTGTCTACGGGATAGGCTAGTAAGATACAGGGTGTTCTATTTAAAATAAGTAAGTTATTGCAGCTTGAATTTGTTCATAGAACAATCTAATATTTTGACCACCCTGTAAAAAGATAGGTGTAGAAAACCCTAACATAAATTGAAAGATAAGTATATTTTCTACGCGATAGACTAGTAAGATACAGGTTGTTCCATTTAAATTAAGTAAGTTATTACAGCTTGAATTTGTTAATAGAACAATCTCATATTTTGACCACCCTGTAAGAAATTTTGTTGCAGTAAGCATCTGTTTAAGTATGCTAAATAGTCTGTTATTAAGATCCAAGAAGGAATTTGTTACTGATTCTTAGATTCGTAGATATTTATTTTTTTCTAAAACCTTACATTTTCATAAAAATCGAAATAAATCAAAACACCCTGTATTTAGGTATAGGGAACCCTTATAAAAAAATAGCTTATTTTTTAAGGTCAATTCGGTAATGCCATCAGACATAGGGTATTCCATAAGAAAAAATATAACTTTGATATACCACTCTTTTTTGGAGCACCCTGTATAATTCACATTATTTTTAGATTGTAGTATTAATGGCCCTGTATATTACTGTGAAGAAATTTTTTTAAAATATTAAGTGGTTTTCCGTACAGACACCGAGGCGAATAAGATGAACCACCCTGTATATATATATATATATATATATATATATATATATATATATATATATATATATATATATATATATATATATATATATATATATATAATAAGAAGACAATGAGTCTTTGCTGACAGTAAATGTACAGTTTTTGGTTATTGGGTTATGCAGCAATTGATAAGTGTACTCTTTTAAGTCTTTATTCCGAGCTTTCGTTCATGATTATGAACATCGTCAGGGTGCTACAATTATATTATATATGTGAAACAATATGAAAATATGTATATAAAATTATATGTACTTACAACTTATTGAGGATATTTCAAATAGGTGGTCATTAAAATGAGAATTGTACTTATTAAAATGGTCATGTAATGTCTCGATAAAACAAAATTATTCAAATAAAAATTTTTATAATTTAGTTCAACTTCAAAATCGACGAAATATAAAATGACACTTGGACATTCATGACATGGCATTATTTGAAATATCTAACAAAAATTTTTAAAGATGATCAATTTAGTAAACGACCAATAGGGTCAATGATAATTAAGAAAGTATTTTTTAAATTTTATAAATTACTGTTGAAATTATAAATTAAGGTAAAATTTAAAAAAATTAGTAAGATTTTTTGATCAAGTTTAATTAGAAGTTTTAAATTATTTATATAAAAGTAGTGTATAAAGTTGTTGACAAAAATTAATTTATACAAAAGTAATTTATAATGTTGTTGACAAGTCAGAGTATCTAGAAGAGGAGTTAGGAGATAACTCACGATTATCTAAAAATAGTAGATAAGAAAACATTTCATTTAGGTGGCCTATATCAGTACGATGATTCATCGAATTTGGATTTTTATTTATGTGAACCATTTCCAAAAAAAGCCGCTTTGAAGTATGTGACTCACGGTCCAATATTTTAGCGTTATTGTAATCAATTTGATGATTATTATTGAAAACATGTTCACCCAATGCACTTCTGTCAGGGTACAATCTGCAGTCTGACTTATGTGAAGTTATTCTGTCTTTTAATCTTCTTGATGTTTGACCAATATATATTTGATTACAATCAAAACAAGGAAGACTGTAGACTGTACCAGTTTTAGAAAGCATTGGAGTCTTGTCTTTGACGTTTGAAAAAACCTTATTGACTGTGAGAGTCGTCTTAAATGCAAGTTTGATATTTTCGAAAGGCTTAAAAAGTCTAGTAAACTTCGGTGCAATATCGCTAATATATGGTAAGGTCATATAAGTTACGTTAGTAACGGGAGTCGCGTTGGTTTGCGAGTTGTCTGCATCAAAATTGTTATTAACATTTGTTGGTTGAATGTTAATTGTATTAAACAGTAATTTCTTCAACAAAGACTCTGGATAACCGTTTTCCAAAAAAAGTTGATACAATATTTT